>NW_006410611.1:13390-21598 GCF_000296735.1 Chrysochloris asiatica | reverse complement strand
CCAAGGCCTGCCCTTCTTCCAGAATGTAGTCCAGGTCTACTTCTAGGTCATTTGTCTCAGACATTTTATCTTGTTTTTGTACATCTGCTGATATGGTTATCTGCTTTTGTTTCTTGGACATGTTTAGTGTTTATCTGTGGCATTAATACTTAATTGCATATGTGTTTTGGTATTTTTATGCTTTCTGATTGCTTCCAGATAGTTGTGATCAGGAGGTAGGCTTTCCCTTTTCACTCTTCTTATTGCTTAACTCAGAGTAACTTTCACAGGTGTTGTCTTCCTCCCTGGTGTATGGCAGTTGATATTGGTTCTTTCCTGGATTTTGGTGTTTTATAGAGTGTGTAGCTTGAATATATGGCAGCAGTTGCTGTCTCTTCTTGGGTAACATAAGGGAGAGAAAGAGTAACCCAAATGTAGAAGGGGGAGTTAAGACAGCATCAGCAAAAAAACAAAAACCAAAAAGCAAAAAAACAACCCAAGAAAAACACCAAAAAAACACCAGCTACAATAAATAAAAAAATAAATAAATAAATAAATTGACTGGATACTGTTGTCTATAATCACAGAAAAGGGAGAAAAGGGAGAGAAGGGGAAAAAAAAAATCTGTAGCCTAAATATGAGTCCTCTTTCATCTTCTTGCCTTCAAAGCTGCCTGAGAGATTTCAAGATGCCACTGTTGGTTGTTATGCTATACCTCAAGATGTAATTTAATTTTCAGCCTGTTTCGTTTTTAAACTCTATCCCTCTTCACACCCCTTGTTCTGGCTTTTCTGTATTAAAAAACAAAACAAAACAGTTCAGGTCCGTCTCTTGGGTAAGAGTATCTGTGCACGTGCGTGGCAGAAGAACCCACCAGTGTTGGGGGTGAGGGGTGTCCACTCACTCAGGCAACAGCTCTAGTCACCAGAATGGAGGTGCACAACCAGTGGGGGGCCAATGAATAGATACCCCAAAAAAGAAAATTAGAACAAAGGAAAACTGACAAAGTGTATTGTCCACCTTTGCTCCGAGGTTCCTGTGGCTTTTTCCTGTGGTGTGCCTGCTCTCCCCGCTTGTTCTTGCCATTTGGTCTCACCCATGTTGTTGGCTGTGGGCCACTGAGGCTGGTAAATTGAAAAGTACACGATTTCATACTTTTGCTACAAGTTCCATTAGCTATAAACCTTCAGACTTTTAAAATATTCCTAGATAAGTGGTTCAGAGTTTTGGAGCTCTGCCCTGGATCTGCTTTGCCTGTTATTCTGTGGTATTGCTGATGGTGAACCTCACTGCGCCTCTACCCTAGTCATCATCAAGCCCTGCCCCCCCCCCCACACACACACAATTAGTTTTTAAGGATTGCTTTGCATAAACATTAAGATTGGTGATATACCTCATTTCATTTTCAGCACCCTCTGTTTTAGTTACCATGACTGGCCATGTAGCAATATGTGCCCAAGTGGTTAGTCACCCATAGAAGGTCTGGACTTTTATATTCAAACAGGTTTTGTCAGAGATTGAATTGTCCTCCCAAAATGTGCCAACTAGGCTTGGTCATAATTCTGAGTGGTTTGATAGCTATGAGCCAAGGAAATGTGGCAGTTGTGTAATGATTCCCAATGATGTTGTCTGCTATGATAAATCAAAAGAATAAAGAGTGGGCTGTAATATCTTGAGTCCCATCCCAACCCTGATTCAATGAAAGGGAATATTCCACAGGTATGAACTGCAACACTTTTTATCTTACAAGAGATAAAAGGAGATAAAATCGAGGAGAGAAAGAAGGACTTATTATCCCAAAAAGAGAAGAGCCAGGAGTTGGTTGTGTCCTTTGGACCCAGGGTTCCTGCGCTGTGAAGCTCCTAGATTCATGGGAAGATTCATGCCAAGATGCATGAAGGTCTCCAAGGAATTCTGGGCCAACGAATGCTCTGAGGAGACAAGGACTTCCCCCAGAGCTGACAAACAGAACATCTTCTTTGTCTCTGAATAGACTTCTATTCTCCTAAACTGTGAGAGAATTAATTTCTGCTTGTTAAAGTCACCCACTTTTGATATTTCTGTTACAGCAGCAATAACACAGATTTCTCTGAGCAAATATATTTTACACAGGTCCATGTAGTTTACTCCTAAAATATATGCCAAAAATGCATCTTATTTTCCCATTTATGCTGCTCTGTATCATTTTAGCTATAAAAAAGTCTTAGCCATGAACAAAATCTGCTATTTTGACTGTTAGTCCTTTAGGGAATCAATGAACTTGAGTTGGTCTACAGATAACAAAATAGGGCTAAAAGCAACTGTAATGTTGTTGATTTTAAGTTCTGTTGAATCATTTCTGACTCCTATATCGACCCTGTATAGGGTTTTTGAGAAGTGGATAATGGGTGTGAACTGCAAACCTTGTCATTACTTGTCCATTGATTACAATGCCACACCAGGATTCCAAAATGCATCTATATGTGGACAATAATGGGTGAGGTAAGACAAAGACACTCCATTTTTAGGCAGAAGCAATCATCCTATGATTAACTGAGCCATTGTCCCTCTTCAAGGAAGAAGAATTACCACACTGATGTGGTGAAAAGCCCAACAGCACAATAGAGATCTGTGTGAATGATAGGCAGGACAGAAACTCTGCTCTCTGATCCTGAACTACATGTGTAAAATCCCTATTAATAGAGACATCTCTTGTAAGAGTCCACTGAGCTAAGCTGCAGACCAGCTTCCAGGATGGCTTTAGTTGTCATGGCAACCACTTCCCTGAGCACTGACATCAGCACCTGCTGACTGCCAGTTCTAACTTAAATGGTTTGACTTTTTTTTTTTCCCCAACAAAAAATGGATAGTGCAATATAACTTGGGCTAAAGATGATTGCAATTTATGCCATAATTACTGGGGAGATGTTTTCCTCTTGGCTGAAAAGGAAAAACGTACTATTTTAAGTAACAATTATGCTTTAAAGACAGTATTGTTTCTGCTCGCACGTGTGTATTCCTTGTCTTACTCAGTATAAGCTTGCTGAGGGGACAGGCAGCCTCTGAGACGCTGAAGGCTGTAGTCTCACCTCTGGGACAGGGGGCAGAGGTGAAGGGATGGGTGAGGGAAGGTGGTGAGAATCAGAGAGCTTGGTGATCAGCAGGGGACTCTGTCTCACAGTGCAGGTTTGAGCCCTGGAGAGTTTCTGTTCCCCTGAGACAGTGCAGCATGCATTTCAGAAGGATGCTCTGCTGAGCTCAAAGGAAAGCCTTGGTTGTCATTCAGGGTTTTGTTTGTTTGTTTGTTTTTCTTCAAGCTAAAGTACATCTATTTGCTGTCTCCCACTGTGCAGTTGGTTCCCAGGAGGTGCTCAGTTTTTTCCTCCCACATTTTCCCCTCATCGTTGTTAGGTGCCATTGAGTAAGTCTCCACTCACAGTAACCCTACATACCACAGAAAGAAATACTCTTCCATTCTGTGCTATTCTCAAAATTACTGATATGTTTTGAGCCCATTGTTGCAGCCTCTCATCAATCCATCTCAGTGATTGTCTTCATCTTCTTTGTTGACCTTCTATATTACTAAACATAATGCCCTTTCCCAGGGACTGGTCCCTCCTGATAATATGTCTAAAGTACATGAGATAAAGTCTAGCCATCCTGGCTTCTAGCAAAGCTTCTTCCAAAACAGATGTGTTCATTTGTCTCACTGTAGTCTGTATTCTATGCCAATATCATAATTCAAAGTTCCCAATTTGTCTCCAGTCTTCCTGATTCCTTGTCCATCTTTCAGATGAGTAATATTAATATCTTTCCACTGCACTGCTCTGGACGGACAGAGTGGGCTTTGAGTTTGGGATGCTGGGCTTCATCTCTGCCCTTGTGCCCATGTGAGGGAGTTACTAAACCCTTTCCATCTTTGCTCACAACATACACCTCAGGAGGAACCAGTGCATGCTCTCCCAGGCTGACTTTATAGAGGTTGCTTGGCTTGCTTCAATGCAGAACTCTGGTGCCACAGTCTATGAGCTGAGTCCGGAGGGTGTTTTAGGGCTTCATTTCACTGAACCCTGGTCTCCATTCCCAGAGGTTCCTTTCATCACCCCATCTTGCATGGAAGAAAATGAGAAACAAAGACAAAGCGAGGTAGGATTTTAACTTACATTGCCAATTGGGGGAGCCATTCGTCCCTGCTATGTCCAAAGCCCAGTCAACACCATGTGCCAGTTGGGGTTGAACACCCCTCTGTATGAACTAAGAGGGGTTGTGGGGAATGAATGGTGGTGGTGGGGATGGGGAAAGGTTGGATAAGTTCACCTGAGGGACAAAGTGAGTACCAACACCACAACCCATGTACTTTAGATATTTTAAATTTCCACTTAAAGGAAGTCCATTTAGCTGGTGGTTATGGTTATTCTCTTTAAGGAGGAACAGCCACTGTGGCTGGGGTATTGGGAAGAAGAGGCACATAAGGGCACTATGTGGTAGTGACTACAAATTTATTAACTAAGATGGCGGACTGTGGCCAATAAGGGGAAGAACACTCCTTCTGCAAGCAAAAAGGAATGTAAAGTCGTGGTGGAGTGATGAGACCTACCACAGGGTGGTGTGAACTCACCAGAGACAACAATAAATCCATGGGTTAGCCTACAGAGGCAGATGTGAAACAGGAGAGGGGTGGTGACTCCATGAGAAAAGGACAGACAGCTGCATGGAGTCTGCAGGACCAATGACTGAGCTTGGGATCCACAATCATCACTCATCAAAGTAACAGTCAAGATATCAGAGGACATAATTCCATTAGGCAAATCTGCTGCACAAGACCTCTTTAAGATGTTAAACAGCAAAGATAGCAGTTTGAGGACAAAGGTGTGTGCCTGATAGGGAATTATCAGAAATTCAAGTCCCATTCAGAAGAATATGTGGAATGAGGGGATATCATTGCTGATATTAGGTGAATCTTGAATGAGAGCAGATAATACCAGAAAGATGTGCCTTCTGATAACATGTCTGAAGTATGCGAGATGAAAGCATGTGCTTCCAGGTGCCTCTGAGTGGAATCTGGACAATGAATAAGGCAGACCATAGATGAACCAATGCATTTGAATTATGGTGTTGAAGAAAAATATTAAAAGTACCATGAACTTCCAGAAGAACAAACAATATATGTTGGAAAAAATATAGCCAGAGTGCTCCATAGAATCCAGAATGTCAAGGTTCCATCTCGCATACTTCAGACATGTATCAGGAGTAGTAGTCACTGAAGAAAGACATCATGATATAACAGTTGTGAGGATGGTGCGGGACCAGGCACTATTTCATTCTGTTGTGCGAAAGGTCACTAAGAGTCAGAGCAGATTCATTGACATGTAACATCATCATGAACAACAACCTAGCATTATTCTCAATTTATAGGTAATTTTCCAAAATAGATCATATGCTACGATACAAAGCAAGTTTCAACAAGTGTAAACATATTGAAATTATACAAAACATCTTTCTCTGACCATCTGGTATGAAATTAGAAATCAAGAAAAACAAGGGGGAAAAATAAACACATAGAAACAAAATAATACAAAAGGGTTAAAATGTGAAAATATTTGATTATGCTTTACTTTCAATTTTCCAAAAATTTTTTGATCCCCCCCCCCATAAACAACTAAAAATAACAACAATAACAGCAACAAAAACTTTGCATCATAACTTTGGATCATGAAAGATAGCAAAGAAAAATTAAGGAATTCTTCAATCAAAATTAAATCCACATCCAGCTCTTTGGTACACAACAAAGCAGTCCTCAGAAGGAATATCATAGCAATGACTTAAAATTGACAAGCTGAACAAACAGAAATGGAAGAGCAAACAAAACACAACCAAACTAAGAAACTGCCGGAAAAAATAAATGATAAGGATCAGGGCCGAAATCAATAAAATAGAAAAACAATAGTTAACAGTCAACAAAACTGGAAGTCGATTGTTTGGAAGGTTTAATAAAATTAACAAACCACTAGTTAGATTGAAATGAAACTGGGTCACATTACAATAGATCCAACAGCGATAAAGAAGATTATAGTACATTGTTGTGAAAAATTGTACTTTAACAAGCTTAAAAACTTGATGAAATGATCACATTCCTAGAAACACACTACCTACCCATGTTAGCATAAAGAACAGATTGAAGATGTCATTAGAAAAAGAAAAAAACAAAAGCAAAAGACATCAAGTAAACCGCCAACTACAAAAACAGCCTGGGACCAGATGGCTACACTGATGAATACTACCAAACATTTAGCACCAATTCTCCTCATTTTCTTTAAATGCATAAATAAAAAGAAGAAAAAAATGATCAAATTATTTCTAAAAAGCAAGCATAACCCTAATACCTAACCTAGGCAAATAAACTACATAAACAGAAAATTATAGAACAATATTTTTTTATGAATATTATTGCAAAAATGTCAACAAAATTCTAGCCAACAGACATCAGCAACACATCAAAAGCCATACACCATGTTTCAACATTAGAAAATCAATGTTATCTGCTATGCAAGTAAAGGAAAACAATACATGCTTATATAAATTGATGTAAAGAAGAAGGCATTTGATAAAATTCAATACCTTTTACTAAAAAAACAAAACAACATAAAACACTCTCAGAAAATAGAGAAATGTCTCAATATAATTAGGGGCATATATATACAATGGAAAAAGGCTGAGAGTCTTCCCTTTGAGAATGGGAATGAGATAAGGATTCTCATGACTACCACTAATGCACCGGACCAAAAGGTCAATTTGAACTGCAAAGTCAGTGGTTCAAACTCACCAGCTACTCCTCAGAAACCCTATACAGGGTTGCTCTTAGTTGGAACCAGCTTGACTGTACTTAACAACAGCAGCAGTCAATATTGAGCCAGAAGTTCTAAACAAAGCAACAAGGCAAGATAGAGAAATCAAATCTGTAAAGCAATTTCATCAGCTATGATAAGTACTGGATTGATAACCACAAGATCAGTGGTTCAAACCCACCAGTCACTCCTTAGAAATCCTCTACAGGATAGCTATGAGTTGGAACTGACTCGACAACACTTAACCACAGCAATTTATTGTTCCTACAGCACTGTCTACTGAGTTGGGTTCAACAATTCACTGCAATGGCCACACAGAACGCAGGTGTCTTACTCAGTTATGGGGTTTATTAGGGAAGTTAAGAGTTACAATTCAGGGTCAGAAATGTTAAGGGCACAGTGTATTTTTCCCCCTCAGGACAAATTCGCCTCTGACTTGCACACTTGCAAGCTTCTCCTTGGCCTCAGCCCCAGAGCCTGTCCTAGTACCTGCTCTGGTAATGTTACAAAGCTCTTTTAGGGCTGCTGATAAATGCTCACAGGTCACAACATTCCACCATAAGATTCAGCCTGAAATCATTTGGCTTTCACTCTGTGAGTCAAATCTACCTTCCCCAATTAATTGCCTGGAGGCATCCCACTCTGCAGGCAACCTCCTTTCCTTGCCCCCAATGGTCTGGGAATCCCACCAGTCTGTTTCATGCTCTGGCTCTTCTGCTGCCGCCGGTCTTCTCAAAACTTTCTGACCCTGGATTGAAGAGGTTCAGTGTGCAGGTAGCTTGTGATCTATAGGATACACTCTACTCCTGGCTCTTTCTTCTTGATAGTAGTAAGACACACCACCTTCTGCTTCTGAGATGGCTCACATTATATACAACAGCATGTCAAAAATGACCAATTACAATTAGTCCTATAAGCAATCGCTCACAACAGAATCACATATTTAGCACTTTCCCCTCTTTTTCTTACCCAGACCCATGAGGAAAAAGTCCATTGGTAGGAGTTTAGAAAGATAATGGCTAGAAGAAATATTCCAAATTGGAAAGGAAGAAGTAAAATTAAACACACAAGAAATTTGTGTGTAAATTTTCCACAAGAAAATTGCTGGAAATAGTAAAATTTAGCAATGTTGTATAGGGTATAGGATGAACATACAAAAATCAGTTGGGTTCTTTCACACTAACAAAAACTACATAGTAAAATTCAACAAAAGATGATACAATACTATTTTTAAAAAATTATATAAAACTACAAAGATACATTAGGCAAATCTGCTGCACAGGACCTCTTTAAAGTGTAAAAGAACAAAGATATCACTTTGAAAACTAAGGTGCACCTGACCCAAGCCATGGTATTTCCAATAAGCTCATATGCATGCAGAAGTTGGACAGTGAATAAGGAAGAC
>NW_006410611.1:5255-13290 GCF_000296735.1 Chrysochloris asiatica | reverse complement strand
TATTGTCCACCTTTGCTCTGAGGTTCCTGTGGCTTTTTCCTGTGGTGTGCCTGCTCTCCCCGCTTGTTCTTGTCATTTGGTCTCACCCATGTTGTTGGCTGTGGGCCACTGAGGCTGGTAAATTGAAAAGTACACGATTTCATACTTTTGCTACAAGTTCCATTAGCTATAAACCTTCAGACTTTTAAAATATTCCTAGATAAGTGGTTCAGAGTTTTGGAGCTCTGCCCTGGATCTGCTTTGCCTGTTATTCTGTGGTATTGCTGATGGTGAACCTCACTGCGCCTCTACCCTAGTCATCATCAAGCCCTGCCCCCCCCCCCACACACACACAATTAGTTTTTAAGGATTGCTTTGCATAAACATTAAGATTGGTGATATACCTCATTTCATTTTCAGCACCCTCTGTTTTAGTTACCATGACTGGCCATGTAGCAATATGTGCCCAAGTGGTTAGTCACCCATAGAAGGTCTGGACTTTTATATTCAAACAGGTTTTGTCAGAGATTGAATTGTCCTCCCAAAATGTGCCAACTAGGCTTGGTCATAATTCTGAGTGGTTTGATAGCTATGAGCCAAGGAAATGTGGCAGTTGTGTAATGATTCCCAATGATGTTGTCTGCTATGATAAATCAAAAGAATAAAGAGTGGGCTGTAATATCTTGAGTCCCATCCCAACCCTGATTCAATGAAAGGGAATATTCCACAGGTATGAACTGCAACACTTTTTATCTTACAAGAGATAAAAGGAGATAAAATCGAGGAGAGAAAGAAGGACTTATTATCCCAAAAAGAGAAGAGCCAGGAGTTGGTTGTGTCCTTTGGACCCAGGGTTCCTGCGCTGTGAAGCTCCTAGATTCATGGGAAGATTCATGCCAAGATGCATGAAGGTCTCCAAGGAATTCTGGGCCAACGAATGCTCTGAGGAGACAAGGACTTCCCCCAGAGCTGACAAACAGAACATCTTCTTTGTCTCTGAATAGACTTCTATTCTCCTAAACTGTGAGAGAATTAATTTCTGCTTGTTAAAGTCACCCACTTTTGATATTTCTGTTACAGCAGCAATAACACAGATTTCTCTGAGCAAATATATTTTACACAGGTCCATGTAGTTTACTCCTAAAATATATGCCAAAAATGCATCTTATTTTCCCATTTATGCTGCTCTGTATCATTTTAGCTATAAAAAAGTCTTAGCCATGAACAAAATCTGCTATTTTGACTGTTAGTCCTTTAGGGAATCAATGAACTTGAGTTGGTCTACAGATAACAAAATAGGGCTAAAAGCAACTGTAATGTTGTTGATTTTAAGTTCTGTTGAATCATTTCTGACTCCTATATCGACCCTGTATAGGGTTTTTGAGAAGTGGATAATGGGTGTGAACTGCAAACCTTGTCATTACTTGTCCATTGATTACAATGCCACACCAGGATTCCAAAATGCATCTATATGTGGACAATAATGGGTGAGGTAAGACAAAGACACTCCATTTTTAGGCAGAAGCAATCATCCTATGATTAACTGAGCCATTGTCCCTCTTCAAGGAAGAAGAATTACCACACTGATGTGGTGAAAAGCCCAACAGCACAATAGAGATCTGTGTGAATGATAGGCAGGACAGAAACTCTGCTCTCTGATCCTGAACTACATGTGTAAAATCCCTATTAATAGAGACATCTCTTGTAAGAGTCCACTGAGCTAAGCTGCAGACCAGCTTCCAGGATGGCTTTAGTTGTCATGGCAACCACTTCCCTGAGCACTGACATCAGCACCTGCTGACTGCCAGTTCTAACTTAAATGGTTTGACTTTTTTTTTTTCCCCAACAAAAAATGGATAGTGCAATATAACTTGGGCTAAAGATGATTGCAATTTATGCCATAATTACTGGGGAGATGTTTTCCTCTTGGCTGAAAAGGAAAAACGTACTATTTTAAGTAACAATTATGCTTTAAAGACAGTATTGTTTCTGCTCGCACGTGTGTATTCCTTGTCTTACTCAGTATAAGCTTGCTGAGGGGACAGGCAGCCTCTGAGACGCTGAAGGCTGTAGTCTCACCTCTGGGACAGGGGGCAGAGGTGAAGGGATGGGTGAGGGAAGGTGGTGAGAATCAGAGAGCTTGGTGATCAGCAGGGGACTCTGTCTCACAGTGCAGGTTTGAGCCCTGGAGAGTTTCTGTTCCCCTGAGACAGTGCAGCATGCATTTCAGAAGGATGCTCTGCTGAGCTCAAAGGAAAGCCTTGGTTGTCATTCAGGGTTTTGTTTGTTTGTTTGTTTTTCTTCAAGCTAAAGTACATCTATTTGCTGTCTCCCACTGTGCAGTTGGTTCCCAGGAGGTGCTCAGTTTTTTCCTCCCACATTTTCCCCTCATCGTTGTTAGGTGCCATTGAGTAAGTCTCCACTCACAGTAACCCTACATACCACAGAAAGAAATACTCTTCCATTCTGTGCTATTCTCAAAATTACTGATATGTTTTGAGCCCATTGTTGCAGCCTCTCATCAATCCATCTCAGTGATTGTCTTCATCTTCTTTGTTGACCTTCTATATTACTAAACATAATGCCCTTTCCCAGGGACTGGTCCCTCCTGATAATATGTCTAAAGTACATGAGATAAAGTCTAGCCATCCTGGCTTCTAGCAAAGCTTCTTCCAAAACAGATGTGTTCATTTGTCTCACTGTAGTCTGTATTCTATGCCAATATCATAATTCAAAGTTCCCAATTTGTCTCCAGTCTTCCTGATTCCTTGTCCATCTTTCAGATGAGTAATATTAATATCTTTCCACTGCACTGCTCTGGACGGACAGAGTGGGCTTTGAGTTTGGGATGCTGGGCTTCATCTCTGCCCTTGTGCCCATGTGAGGGAGTTACTAAACCCTTTCCATCTTTGCTCACAACATACACCTCAGGAGGAACCAGTGCATGCTCTCCCAGGCTGACTTTATAGAGGTTGCTTGGCTTGCTTCAATGCAGAACTCTGGTGCCACAGTCTATGAGCTGAGTCCGGAGGGTGTTTTAGGGCTTCATTTCACTGAACCCTGGTCTCCATTCCCAGAGGTTCCTTTCATCACCCCATCTTGCATGGAAGAAAATGAGAAACAAAGACAAAGCGAGGTAGGATTTTAACTTACATTGCCAATTGGGGGAGCCATTCGTCCCTGCTATGTCCAAAGCCCAGTCAACACCATGTGCCAGTTGGGGTTGAACACCCCTCTGTATGAACTAAGAGGGGTTGTGGGGAATGAATGGTGGTGGTGGGGATGGGGAAAGGTTGGATAAGTTCACCTGAGGGACAAAGTGAGTACCAACACCACAACCCATGTACTTTAGATATTTTAAATTTCCACTTAAAGGAAGTCCATTTAGCTGGTGGTTATGGTTATTCTCTTTAAGGAGGAACAGCCACTGTGGCTGGGGTATTGGGAAGAAGAGGCACATAAGGGCACTATGTGGTAGTGACTACAAATTTATTAACTAAGATGGCGGACTGTGGCCAATAAGGGGAAGAACACTCCTTCTGCAAGCAAAAAGGAATGTAAAGTCGTGGTGGAGTGATGAGACCTACCACAGGGTGGTGTGAACTCACCAGAGACAACAATAAATCCATGGGTTAGCCTACAGAGGCAGATGTGAAACAGGAGAGGGGTGGTGACTCCATGAGAAAAGGACAGACAGCTGCATGGAGTCTGCAGGACCAATGACTGAGCTTGGGATCCACAATCATCACTCATCAAAGTAACAGTCAAGATATCAGAGGACATAATTCCATTAGGCAAATCTGCTGCACAAGACCTCTTTAAGATGTTAAACAGCAAAGATAGCAGTTTGAGGACAAAGGTGTGTGCCTGATAGGGAATTATCAGAAATTCAAGTCCCATTCAGAAGAATATGTGGAATGAGGGGATATCATTGCTGATATTAGGTGAATCTTGAATGAGAGCAGATAATACCAGAAAGATGTGCCTTCTGATAACATGTCTGAAGTATGCGAGATGAAAGCATGTGCTTCCAGGTGCCTCTGAGTGGAATCTGGACAATGAATAAGGCAGACCATAGATGAACCAATGCATTTGAATTATGGTGTTGAAGAAAAATATTAAAAGTACCATGAACTTCCAGAAGAACAAACAATATATGTTGGAAAAAATATAGCCAGAGTGCTCCATAGAATCCAGAATGTCAAGGTTCCATCTCGCATACTTCAGACATGTATCAGGAGTAGTAGTCACTGAAGAAAGACATCATGATATAACAGTTGTGAGGATGGTGCGGGACCAGGCACTATTTCATTCTGTTGTGCGAAAGGTCACTAAGAGTCAGAGCAGATTCATTGACATGTAACATCATCATGAACAACAACCTAGCATTATTCTCAATTTATAGGTAATTTTCCAAAATAGATCATATGCTACGATACAAAGCAAGTTTCAACAAGTGTAAACATATTGAAATTATACAAAACATCTTTCTCTGACCATCTGGTATGAAATTAGAAATCAAGAAAAACAAGGGGGAAAAATAAACACATAGAAACAAAATAATACAAAAGGGTTAAAATGTGAAAATATTTGATTATGCTTTACTTTCAATTTTCCAAAAATTTTTTGATCCCCCCCCCCATAAACAACTAAAAATAACAACAATAACAGCAACAAAAACTTTGCATCATAACTTTGGATCATGAAAGATAGCAAAGAAAAATTAAGGAATTCTTCAATCAAAATTAAATCCACATCCAGCTCTTTGGTACACAACAAAGCAGTCCTCAGAAGGAATATCATAGCAATGACTTAAAATTGACAAGCTGAACAAACAGAAATGGAAGAGCAAACAAAACACAACCAAACTAAGAAACTGCCGGAAAAAATAAATGATAAGGATCAGGGCCGAAATCAATAAAATAGAAAAACAATAGTTAACAGTCAACAAAACTGGAAGTCGATTGTTTGGAAGGTTTAATAAAATTAACAAACCACTAGTTAGATTGAAATGAAACTGGGTCACATTACAATAGATCCAACAGCGATAAAGAAGATTATAGTACATTGTTGTGAAAAATTGTACTTTAACAAGCTTAAAAACTTGATGAAATGATCACATTCCTAGAAACACACTACCTACCCATGTTAGCATAAAGAACAGATTGAAGATGTCATTAGAAAAAGAAAAAAACAAAAGCAAAAGACATCAAGTAAACCGCCAACTACAAAAACAGCCTGGGACCAGATGGCTACACTGATGAATACTACCAAACATTTAGCACCAATTCTCCTCATTTTCTTTAAATGCATAAATAAAAAGAAGAAAAAAATGATCAAATTATTTCTAAAAAGCAAGCATAACCCTAATACCTAACCTAGGCAAATAAACTACATAAACAGAAAATTATAGAACAATATTTTTTTATGAATATTATTGCAAAAATGTCAACAAAATTCTAGCCAACAGACATCAGCAACACATCAAAAGCCATACACCATGTTTCAACATTAGAAAATCAATGTTATCTGCTATGCAAGTAAAGGAAAACAATACATGCTTATATAAATTGATGTAAAGAAGAAGGCATTTGATAAAATTCAATACCTTTTACTAAAAAAACAAAACAACATAAAACACTCTCAGAAAATAGAGAAATGTCTCAATATAATTAGGGGCATATATATACAATGGAAAAAGGCTGAGAGTCTTCCCTTTGAGAATGGGAATGAGATAAGGATTCTCATGACTACCACTAATGCACCGGACCAAAAGGTCAATTTGAACTGCAAAGTCAGTGGTTCAAACTCACCAGCTACTCCTCAGAAACCCTATACAGGGTTGCTCTTAGTTGGAACCAGCTTGACTGTACTTAACAACAGCAGCAGTCAATATTGAGCCAGAAGTTCTAAACAAAGCAACAAGGCAAGATAGAGAAATCAAATCTGTAAAGCAATTTCATCAGCTATGATAAGTACTGGATTGATAACCACAAGATCAGTGGTTCAAACCCACCAGTCACTCCTTAGAAATCCTCTACAGGATAGCTATGAGTTGGAACTGACTCGACAACACTTAACCACAGCAATTTATTGTTCCTACAGCACTGTCTACTGAGTTGGGTTCAACAATTCACTGCAATGGCCACACAGAACGCAGGTGTCTTACTCAGTTATGGGGTTTATTAGGGAAGTTAAGAGTTACAATTCAGGGTCAGAAATGTTAAGGGCACAGTGTATTTTTCCCCCTCAGGACAAATTCGCCTCTGACTTGCACACTTGCAAGCTTCTCCTTGGCCTCAGCCCCAGAGCCTGTCCTAGTACCTGCTCTGGTAATGTTACAAAGCTCTTTTAGGGCTGCTGATAAATGCTCACAGGTCACAACATTCCACCATAAGATTCAGCCTGAAATCATTTGGCTTTCACTCTGTGAGTCAAATCTACCTTCCCCAATTAATTGCCTGGAGGCATCCCACTCTGCAGGCAACCTCCTTTCCTTGCCCCCAATGGTCTGGGAATCCCACCAGTCTGTTTCATGCTCTGGCTCTTCTGCTGCCGCCGGTCTTCTCAAAACTTTCTGACCCTGGATTGAAGAGGTTCAGTGTGCAGGTAGCTTGTGATCTATAGGATACACTCTACTCCTGGCTCTTTCTTCTTGATAGTAGTAAGACACACCACCTTCTGCTTCTGAGATGGCTCACATTATATACAACAGCATGTCAAAAATGACCAATTACAATTAGTCCTATAAGCAATCGCTCACAACAGAATCACATATTTAGCACTTTCCCCTCTTTTTCTTACCCAGACCCATGAGGAAAAAGTCCATTGGTAGGAGTTTAGAAAGATAATGGCTAGAAGAAATATTCCAAATTGGAAAGGAAGAAGTAAAATTAAACACACAAGAAATTTGTGTGTAAATTTTCCACAAGAAAATTGCTGGAAATAGTAAAATTTAGCAATGTTGTATAGGGTATAGGATGAACATACAAAAATCAGTTGGGTTCTTTCACACTAACAAAAACTACATAGTAAAATTCAACAAAAGATGATACAATACTATTTTTAAAAAATTATATAAAACTACAAAGATACATTAGGCAAATCTGCTGCACAGGACCTCTTTAAAGTGTAAAAGAACAAAGATATCACTTTGAAAACTAAGGTGCACCTGACCCAAGCCATGGTATTTCCAATAAGCTCATATGCATGCAGAAGTTGGACAGTGAATAAGGAAGACTGTATAAAAATTGATGTTTGAATTGTGGTGTTGGAGAAGAATATTGAAAGTACCATGGACTGCCAAAAGAACAAACCAATCTTATTGGAGGACGTACAGCCAGAGTGTTGCTTGGAAGTCAGGATGGTCATACTTGGTCCCTCCTGATATGTCTGAAGTATGAAAGACTTAACTGGAGAAGGACATCATGTTTGGTAAAGTGGAGGGTTGGAGCAAAAGAGGAAGACCTCCAATTTGACAGATGGGCATTGTGGCAGCAACAATGGGCTCTAGCATAGCAATGATGGTGAGGTTAGCCCAGGATTGGGTAGTATTTCATTCTGTTGTGCATAGGGTCACTATGAGTTAGTACTGACTTGATGGCACCTAACAACAACAACATAGAGATACGAGTTCTCTAAGTGGCACAAACAGTTGACCCTTGACTACTGACTGAGAGGCTGGAGATTAGAATTCTCATAGCAGCACCATGTAAGAAAGTAAGGGTCATCTGCTCCCTCAAGGTCACAGCTACTGATTACCGGAGGGAGCGTCAATCAGAATGTTGCTGTTAAGTGCAGTCAAGTTGGTTCCAACCCACAGCGACCCAGTATAAGGTTGCCAAGGAGCTTCTGGCATAGATTCCATGTTTGGTTTTTATTTTTATGCAAATGTACACAAACATAAATGAGGGTGTGTACAAAGGAGCTCTGGTAGCGTAGTGGTTACGAATCGGGCTGTGAGCTGCAAGGTCAGCAGTTTGAAACTACCAGCTGTTCTGTGGGAGAAAGATGAGGCTTTCTGCTCCTGTAAAGATTTACAGCCTCAGAAACCCTG
>NW_006410611.1:2302-5015 GCF_000296735.1 Chrysochloris asiatica | reverse complement strand
GGACAAAAACAGAATAAGGTTTGGGATCTTGTATTGTTCCAATGTAAAATTTCTGTTTTTAATATATTAATTCTAAAAGATGCCATCATTAGGGAAAGCTTAGATGAAGTCTCCATGGGAATCTCTGTATAATTTTTATAACCTGAAATTTTCTTTCAAGACAGAATGTTTAGTTTTAAATGTACTATGTAATTATGTTATAGATAATTGCAAATATATACCTCTCTGGAAAAGTAGTTTAAATATGGAGGAGTTTGTATACTGGATTACTACAACAGCAGAAAAAAATGACTTATGATTTTATTTTGTGAATAGTGTCCTAAGTATTAATGTCTATTTAAACTAAGGCATGTCGATTTTCAGAACATGAGGGTCTCTGAATGAAGGGACACAAAACCCACCAGGACTTCTAACAACACTCACACTGTCAGCTGGATTGCAAGGGGGAGTCCAACATTGTCTCCAGATGAGATTTTGTACAATTAAGAACTAAAATAAACATTGTTAAAAACAAAACAAAACAATGTTAAAAAAAAGGGGGGGGGATTTGGTGTATTTTTCACTTTTTCACTTTCAGCTGCTGCTAAAGAGCTCTGGTAGTGTAGTCGTTATGAATTGGGCTGCTAACCTCAAGGTCAGTAGTTAGAAACTACCAGCTGTTCCGCGGGAGAAAGTTGAGCCTTTCTGCTCCTGTAAAGATTTACAGCCTTGGAAACCCTGTGCAGGGTCTCTGTGAGTCAAAATCGACTCCACGGCACATAACAACAATGTCAACTTACTGCTGCCTTGTGAGCTCTTCTCCTCCAACCCCCACTCCTCAAGTTCCTAGAACCCTTTCTAGGTACAACTCTCTGTTCTATCCTCTATATCTCTTGGACTGGCGTACCCTCTGGGCCTAGTAGCCAACTGCTATCAGTTCCCACTGCCCATTCTCAGTGAAACATTCTCAGTACTGTTTTAGAACTCTGGGTTTTATGCTTTCTAATGTTACAATTGGAAATTTGATAAATTAAACAACAGCTAGAAATTCAGACGCATAGCACTCAAGTAACTGAAATAAACAATACAATGGAAGAACAGAAACGTAAAGCTAAAACAATGGAAGAAAGAATCACTTAGAGAAAAAAACCTTTGACAGTAAGTAAAAAAAAAAAAAAAATTGTTAACTTCTATTTAAAGCTTTTCTTGTGACTTGAATGATAGTTTCCATGGGAAAAGACTGGTTTTGCACTCATCCTATTGTATTTTGTAACATTGCAATGATTACAATCTCCTCCATGCATCATCATTTCACAGTATTAGCTTATATTACCTCTTGAAGAATATATAATCATTTAAACAACTAATGGGCACATTCTACAAGCCAGCCTCCTGGCCGCTAGCACACAGCCTTTCTCTTGCCATGAGTTTGGAGTCCTCAGCTGTTCTCTCTCCCTCCATGCCATCACCTCTGCCTCCATCTCTGTGGTGCTGCTGCTTCTCTGGTTAGGGTTCCATGTTCCACTATTAATGGTCCTAGGGTCCTCTGTTCCTGGAATTAAGATGAACTATGCCCCCCCTTTGTTAGAAAACTTCTACCTTTATAGTTGTGACAATTGAAATTAGTCATAATAATTACTATTGAATCAAAGAGTCCTGTCCTCATCTCCATTCACCAGACCCATCTAAACAAGAAGAAAACTATTCAGTGGGGAGTCTACCTTCCCCTGCATACTCTAAACTACTCCTTGAAAACTTGTACGCCAGACATTTTGTGTCTTTATGGTCTCCCCACCATAAAGAAAAAAGACGGTTCTTCTTTTAGTATGGGTATCATTTTTTAATCTTTAAGAATAATGGTCTTTTTGCAATATTTGTACTTTTATCACTGATTAACTTCACTCATCATACTGTCCTCAAGGTTCATCCATGTTACGCGGTGGTTTGCAGCTTCATTGTTATTTCTCAAGGTAGCATAATATTCCATTGTGTGTATGTACCACAGTTTGTTTATGCATTCTTCCATTGATGGGCACTTAGGCTGTCTCTTTTTGCTATTGTATATAATGTTGTGATAAAAACATTGGTGTGCACGTATCTACTTGTGTTCTGGCTCATATTTCTTGTGGATATATAGAAAGTAGAGGAATTGCTGGATCATAAGGTATTTCTATTTCCAACTTTCTGAGGAAGAACTATATATACCATTTTCCAGAGTGGTTGAACCATTTTACATTCCCACGAGCCATGAAGGTGGGTCCCAGTCTCTCCACATCCTCGACAGCATTTATTGTCCTCTGTGATTTGAACTTCGCTGTTATTGCTGGTGTGAGATGCTGTCTCGTTGTTTTGATTTGCATCTCTCTAATTGCTAACGATGGAGTCCTGGTGTGGCGCTATGGGTTAATGTGCCAGACTGCAAAGCCGTTTGAATTGCAAGGTTGGTGGTTCAAGCTCACCTCGGAAATGCTACACAGGGTCACTATGGGTCGGAACCGACTCAACAGCACTTAACAACAACAACAACAATTGCTGATGATTGGGAACATTTTTTCATGTTTGTTGGCTGACTGAATGTCTTCCTTGCTGAAGTGTCTGTTCATGTCCTGTGCCCATTTTTTAACTGGGTTATTTGTCTTTTTCTTGTAGAGGTTTTGTAAGTTTTCTAAAGATTTTAGAAATTAGTGCCTTGTCTGATACATCATTGCAAAAGATTTTTTTCCCATTCTGTGGG
>NW_006410611.1:0-569 GCF_000296735.1 Chrysochloris asiatica | reverse complement strand
GGATTTTGTCAATGTCTTTTCTGCATTAGTCGATATAATCATGTGGTTCTTGTCCCTTTCTTATTTATATGGTGGATTACATTGATTTTCTAATATTGAACCATCCTTGCATCTCTGATAGGAATGCCATTTGGTCATGATGTATTATTTCTTTATATGTTGTTGAATTCTGTTGGTTAGGATTTTGTTGAGAAGTTTGCATCTATGTTCATGAGGGATTTGTTGTTGGTGCTAAGTGCTGTTGAGTCTATTTTGACCCTTAGCGACCCTGTATAGGGTTTCCAAGAAGCAACTGGTGAGCTTGAACAGCCGACCTTGCAGTTCAAATGGCTTTGCAGTCTGGAGCATTAATCCACAGCACCACACCAGGACTCTTCATGAGGGATATTGGTCTATACTTTTCTTTCTTAAGTGATGTCTTTGCCTGGTTTTATGCTTTTTTTCATAAAAAGGAATTAGGAAGTTTTCCATCCATTTCTATGTTGTTGTTGTTGTTGTTAAGTGCCGTCGAGTCGGTTCCGACCCATAGCGACCCTGTACAGGGTTTCCGAGGGTGTAAATCTTTACGG
>NW_006410610.1:12695-13827 GCF_000296735.1 Chrysochloris asiatica | reverse complement strand
ACTCATCTGCCATGTAGCTAGAACTCTGTATATAGAATGTTGCACTACCCTGCCATGTAGCTAACTCTCTGTATATGTTCATTTTGGTCTCCCTACAACATGGATATGTTGGACTGATATGTCATGTAGGTAGCTCGCTGTATATGAACATATTCAACTTGTCTGCCATGGAGCTAGTTCGCTGTATATGGACATGTTGGACTCATCAGCCATGTAGCCAGCTTTCTCTGTAGGAACATGATGGTCTCTTCTCCTTATAGCTAGTTCTCTACATATACACAAGGTGGACTCATCTGCCATGTAGCTATTCTCTGTATACGGGCATGTTGAACTCATTTGCCATGTAGCTAGCT
Source organism: Chrysochloris asiatica (assembly GCF_000296735.1). NCBI lineage: Eukaryota > Metazoa > Chordata > Mammalia > Afrosoricida > Chrysochloridae > Chrysochloris > Chrysochloris asiatica. The sequence continues at coordinate 13,474 of NW_006410610.1, read as the reverse complement.
CTCTGTATATGGATATTTTGGACTCGTCTACCATGTAGCTAGCTCTCGGTGCATGGATATGTTGGACTGTTCTGCCATGTAATTAGCTCTCTGTATATGAACATTTTGGATTTGTCTTTCATGAAGGTATTTCTCAACATTTTGGACTCATCAGCTATGTAGCCTGCTCGCTGTGTATGAATATGTTGGACTCATCTATCTTGTAGCTATCCCTCTAAATATACACATGTTGGACTCATGTGCCAAGTAGCTGTCAGTATATGAACATGTTGGATTAATCTGCCATGTAGCTAGTACTTTGTATTTGGACACGTTGGAATACGCTGCCATGTAATTAGATCTCAGTATATGGACACGTTGGAATCATCTGTCATGTAGCTAGTACACTGTATATGAAAATGTTGCACTTCTCTGACATGTAGCTAGCTCTCTGTATATGAACGTTTTGAACTTGTCTGTTATGTAGCTAGCTCTTTTTGCATGGATGTGTTGGACTGATCTGCCATGTAGGTAGCTCTCTGTATATGATTATATTGGGCTTGTTTGACATGTAGATAGCTCTTTATATATGGAAATGTTGTACTCATCGGCTATGTAGACAGCTCTCTGTCTGAACATGTTGGACAAATATACCTTGTAGCTAGTACTCTATATATACACAAGTTGGACTCATCTTCCATGTAGCTATCTCTCAGTATACAGAAATGATGGACTCATCTGCCATGTATCTAGTACTCTGGATATGGACATGTTGGACTACTCTGCCATGTATCAAGCTC
>NW_006410610.1:9819-10480 GCF_000296735.1 Chrysochloris asiatica | reverse complement strand
AAAACACTTATAGCCCTATCCCTAGCCCTAAAGACCTAGCACTAAAGCCCTAGCCCTAGCCCTAGCCCTAGCTCCAAAACCCTAACAGCACTAGACCTAGCCCTAAAGACTTAACAGCACTAGCCCTAGCCCGAAAACCTTAACAGCCCTAGCGCTAGCCTTAGCCCTAAAGCCCTAACAGCCTTAGACCTAGCCCTAAAGCCCAAAAATCACTAGCCCTAGGCGTAAAGCCTTAAAAGCCTTAGCCCTAGCCCTAAAGACCTAACATACCTAGACCTATACCTAGCTTTAAAGTCCTAGGGGACCTAGCCTTAGCCTAGCCCTAAAGCTCTAATAGCCCTAGCCCTAGCACTAAAGCACTAATAGCCCTAGCCCTTGCCCTAAACCCTAACAGCCTAACCCTAGCCATAGTCCCAAAGTCTTAACAGCCCTATCCCTAGACCTAAAGCCCAAAAAGCCCTAGTCCTAGACCTAGCACTAAAGCCCTTACAGACCTAGGCCTAGACCTAGCATTAAATCCCTAACAGCTCTAGCCATAGCCCTAAAGCCCAAACCTCTCTAACCCTAGCCCTATCCCTAGCCCTAAAGCCCTAACAGCCCTAGCCCTAGACCTAGCCCTAAAGCCCTTTCCCTAATGCCCTAGCTCTAGCCCCAAAACAGT
>NW_006410610.1:7337-7995 GCF_000296735.1 Chrysochloris asiatica | reverse complement strand
CCCTAGCCCTAGCCCTAGCCCTAAAGCCCTACCTCCCTAGACCAAGCCCTAGCCCAAAATCCCTAAGAACCCTAGACCTGGCCCTAGCCCTAAAGCCCTAACAGCCCTAGCCATAGCCCTAGTCCTAAAGGACTAACAGCCATAGCTGTAAGGCCCGAAAGCCCTAACAGTCCTAGGCGTAGCCCTAACACTAAAGCCCTAAAAACCCTAGGCCTAGCCATAAAGCCCTAACAGCCCTAGCCCTATCAATAGCCCTAAAGCTCTAACAGCCCTAGCCCTACCCTTAAAGCCCTAGCCCTAGCCGTAGCCCGAGCCCTAAAACCCTAAAGCCCTAACAGCCCTAGCCCTAAAGCCCTAACAGCCCTAGCCCTAATGCCGTAACATCCCTACCCTATGCCCTATCCTTAATGCCAGAACATCCCTAGCCCTAACCTTTGCCCTAAAACCCTAGCAGCTATAGACCTATCCCTAGCACTGAAGCCCGAACAGCTGTAGCCCTAGCCTTAGCACTAAAGACCTAACATTCCTAGCCCTATCCCTAGCCCTAAAGCCTTAACAGCACTAAACCTAACCCTAAAGCCATGGCCCTAGCCCTAGCCCTAACTCAAAAGACCTAACAGCCCTAGCCCTAACCCTAAAGCCTTAGCCTAAAGCCCTA
>NW_006410610.1:2721-3691 GCF_000296735.1 Chrysochloris asiatica | reverse complement strand
AGCCTTAACAGCCCAAACCCTAGACCTAGACCTAAAGCCCTAAAAGCCCTAGCCCTAGAGCCCTAGCCCTAATGACCTAGCCCTAGACCTAGCCCTAAAGACCTAGCCCTAGCCCTGTCCTTAAAGCCCTGAAAGCTCTAGCCCTAGGCCTATCCCTAAACCCAAACAGCCCTCATTCCTAGCCCGAAAGCCCTATCAGCCCTAATCCCCTAGCCCTAGCCCTAGCCCTAAAGCCATAAGAGCTCTAGCCCTAGCCCTAGCCCTAAAGCCCTAACAGCCCTAGTCCTAGACCTTGACCTACAGTCCTAACAGCACAAGCACTAGAACTAGACCAAAAGCCGTAACAGCCTTAGCCCTACCCTAAAGCCCTAGCCCTAAAGCCTTATCCCTAGCCCTAGCCCTAAATCCCTAATAGCCATAGTACTAGACCTAGCACTAAAGCCCTTACAGCCCTAGGCCTAGACCTAATGCCTTAAAAGCCTTAGCCCTAGCCCTAAAGACCTAACATACCTAGACCTAGACCTAGCTTTAAAGTCCTAGTGGCCCTAGCCATAGCCCTAGCCCTAAAGTTCTAACAGCCCTAGCTCTAGCCCTAAAGCATGAATAACCATAGCCCTAGCCATAACTCTAAAGCCCTAATAGCCCTTGCCCTATCCCTATCCCTAAAGCCCTAACAGCCATAGCCCTACTTTTAGTGCTAAAATCCTAACAGTACTATCCCTATCCCTAGCCCTAAAGCCCTAAAAGTCTTAGCCCTAGCCCTAAAACAAAACACTAATAGCCCTAGCCCTAGCCCTAGCTTTAAGCCCTAGCCCGATCCCTAGCCCTAGCTCTAAAGCCCTAAAGCCCTAACAGTCCTAGCCCTAGCCCTAAAGAAGTTGCCCTAAATCCCTAACCCAAGCCCAAGCCCTAACGCCCAAACAGCCCTAGCCCTAGCTCTAAAGGCCTAACAGCCCTAGCCCTAGCCCTA
>NW_006410610.1:0-1031 GCF_000296735.1 Chrysochloris asiatica | reverse complement strand
CCTAGCCCTAGCCCTAAAGCCCTAACAGAGCTAGCCCTAAAGCCCTAACACCCCTAGTCAAAGCACTAGCCCTAGCCCTAGCCCTAGCCCTAGCCCTAGCCCTAGGCCTAAAGCCCTAACAGCCCTAGTCCTTGCACTAAACCCCTAACAGCCCTAGCCCTAGCCCGAATGGGCTAACAGCCCTATCGCTAGCCCTAGCCCAAAAACCCTAACAGTCCTAGCCCTAGCCCTAGCCCTAAAGCCCTAACAGCCCTATGAGCCCTAGACCTAAACCTAAAGCCGTAAAAGCCCTAGCCCTATAGCCCTAACAGCCCTAGCCCTAGCCGTAGCCCTAAAGTCCTAACAGCCCTCGTCTCAGCCCTAAAGGCCTAATTCCCTAACAGCCCTAGCCTTAGCCATATCTCTAAAGCTCTAACAGCACTCGCACAAGAACTAGACCAAAAGGCGTAACAGCCCTAGACCTAGCCCTAAAGACCTAGCCCTAAAGCCTTAGCCCAAGCCCTAAATCACTAACAGCCCTAGCCCTAGCACTAGCCCTAAAGCCTTAACAGTCCAAACCCTAGACCTAGACCTAAAGCCCTAAAAGCTCTAGCTCTAAAGCCTTAGCCCTAATGACCTAGCCCTAGACCTAGCCCGAAAGACCTAGCCCTAGCCCTGTCCTTAAAGCTCTGAAAGCACTAGCCCTAGGCCTATCCCTAAACTCAAACAGCCCTCATTCCTAGCCCTAAAGGGCTATCAGCCCTAACCCCCTAGCCCTAGCCCTAAAGCCATAACAGCTCTAACCCTAGCCCTAGCCCTAAATTCCTAACAGCCCTAGTCCTAGACCTAGCACTAAAGCCCTTACAGCCCTAGGCCTAGACCTAGCACTAAATCCCTAACAGCTCTAGCCCTAGCCCTAGTCCTAAATCCCAAACCTCTCTAACCCTAGCCCTAGCCCTAAAGCAATATCAGCACTAGCCCTAGATCTAGCCCTAAAGCCCTAACAGCCCTAGCCCTAGCCCTAAAGCACTTTCCTTAATGCCCTAGCCCTA
>NW_006410609.1:5594-15084 GCF_000296735.1 Chrysochloris asiatica | reverse complement strand
GTGAGCTTGAACCACCAACCTTAAACAATTTAAACCGACCTTGCAGTTCAGTGCATTAACCTGCAGAGCCACACCAGGTGAGAAAGTAAAACAAAACAAAACAAAAACACAAAAGTAAGAGATTACTTTAAACACTCTATGAAATAAAAGTTGAAAACATATATTTGATTTGTTATATGCTTTATGACATCATTAGAAACTTCCTTGGTAACAGTCTTTGAAGGATTGTTGTTGTTGTTGTTCAGTGCCGTCGAGTTGGTTCTGACTCACAGAGACCCTATATAGTGTTACTGAGGAGCAATGGGTGGGCTTGAACTGCTGACTCTGCTGTTCAAACCAACCTTACAAGCCAGTGCATTGACCCACAGTGTCACACCAGGACTCCCTTGAGGGATGAGATGGTGAGTTAAATTGAATCATGAATACTACTCTTCTCTTACTAGCTGATTTGGTGAAATGGAGATTTCCAGATTCTAATGAATGTCTTCTGTTTTTGTTTTTTCTTCTAGATTTTATTTTGATGTTGCTGTTAATAATATACCCAGCAAAACATATACCACTTCAACAGTTTCTACACTATAATTTAGTGATATTAATTCCTACCCTCCATTTCTGAGGAAATTATCATTAACATAAACTCACTGCCTCCTTCCCAAGGTTCCTATCTAATCTATCAAGTTGCTATTGTCAATTTGATCTGATAAAGATCACTTTTGAAAGAGAACAGTGCTCAAGTACACCTTGATTTACTAGTGTAACAATAGCTATACTATTGTTCAGGTTTAAGATGACTTTAAGGAATACTTTTAGCTTCAGGTTTAAAGATAGTCTCGGGGCAGCAGTTTCCTGGGTTCATCAAAAGTCCATGGCCCCTGAATCCTAGTGGTAATTTATTAAGTATGATGACAAGGAAGTATTTTCAAAATTTTTGTTGTTTCTAGGTGTCATTGAGTTGATACTAACTCACAGCAACTATGAACAACAGTACGGAAACACTGCCTGGTCCTGTGCCCGCCTCACAATCATTGCTACATTTGAACCCATTGTTGCTTTCACTGTGGTAATCCATCTCGTTGGGGTTCTTCCTCTTTTTCGCTGACCCTCCACTTTACCAAGCATGATGACCTTCTCCAGAGACTGGTTCCTCCTGGTAATATGTCTGAAATAGAGATGTCTGGCCACCTTGGCTTCTAAGGAGCATTCTGGCTGTACTTCTTCCAAAACAGATTTGTTTGGTCTTTAGAGAAAAATATATAAGAGATTCTAATACATTTTATAGACTCTTGGTGTGGCACTGTAGGATCAGAACTGGACTACGAACCTTAACGTTGACAGTTCAAACCCACCACTCATCAGAAATTCTATCCTGGGTCAGTATGAGTCGGAACTGACTCGATGGCACTAACAACAACAATATAACATATAATGTAGTTCTAAATGATAAAATAATTTATTTAACTGCTTTATTACTTTTTTTTGTAGTTTGTGTGAAAACTAAAGTAATTTGGTTTTCCATTCAAGAATTTATATGCATTTTTTTTATTTTAAAAAAGTTTATATGCAATTTGTTTCATGAAATTGATTGTAATCCCCTCAAAGTAGCAGCACTCCTCCCCCTTTCTCCCTGAGGTTCCCATTGTTTCCACTTGTCCTATCCTGCCCCTTCCAAGTTTTCCGAACTATATTTTTGGGCAAATGCTGCCCCATTGGTCTTGTGTGGTAGATTGTTATGAGGAGTAAATTCCTCACTGTGTTATTGTTTATAGGCCTGTCTATTGTTTGGGTGAAAGTTGATTCCTGGCGTAGGTTCTGTTCCAGTCTTAAAGGATGTGAAAGGGCCACAGTTATGGGGACTGAATCGATCTATATCAAACCAGAAAGTGTGGTCTTTTTAAATGATTTTGAATTTTCTTCTACATTTATTTTCTCTCTGTAGTGATCCTGATCAGAGTGGCTAGTAGTGTTGGCTGGGCATCATTTACTACACAAGTAGATGGTCTCAGGTTAGTAGAGGATATGGTTCACATGGCTCATTAGTCTTATAAAAGAATTGATTCCTTGAATCTTTGATTTTATTTACTCTCCTTTGCTTGGAGGAGAAGAGACAAATAGATGCATCTTCGATGGCTGTTCATGAGGTTTAAAACCCAACTCTCTACTCACCAAAGTAGGATGTCTTTGTGGACAAAGGTATGCCAATTGACCTAGATATTGTTCTAAGTCCCAGGACCAGTAACTTATTCCCTCAAGGTGTAAGGTAATAGCTAAGAAGTTTTCTGAACTTTGCTCCCCATATACTCTATTACATACAAATACATTTATAGAAATATCCTCTGCCAAACCATGTGGATGTACTCCTGTTCACCTTTCCACATCTGTTCAGCTGGCATGTCTACTTATCTATCTACTCATGTTGTTATTGTTGTTAAGCACCGTGGAGTCGGTTCCCATTCATAGTGACCCTGCACAGGGTTTTCTAGGCTGTAAACCTTTATGGGAGCAGAAAGCCTCATCTTTCTCCTGTGGAATGGCTAATAGTTTTGAACTGCCGACCTTAAGGTTAGCAGCCCGATTCGTAACCACTATGCTACCAGAGCTCTTTTTATTATTTACTATTATTACAGAATTGTGTATGATATATTATTTACCTTTGTTGTCTTTTACTCTTGTGCATCTTCCATTATTTTCCTTGCCTATTGGTCATGCTGTGCTGCCTTAGCCCTTATTGTATATTGTCTTTCCCTTTGCTCAAGTTAATATGTGTATACTCTCTAGTTTGTGATTTACCCTACCTTCCCCTTCCATCCCTGGTAACCATCAAAGAATATTTTTCTGTGTGTAAACATTTTCTTGACTTTTTACAACAGTAATCTCATACAATATTTGCCCTTTTGTGATTGACTCAGCATAATGTCCTTCAATTTCATCCATGCTATGAGATGTTTCACAGATTCTGCATTTTATTCTTTAACATTGCACAGTATTCCATTGATACATCCTCTACTTTTAAATGCAGCCAGGTGCTTTACTGGAAAGAGCAGGGGGAGACGACTTTGGAATTTCAAAGTTCGTGCTCCTTCTCACTTGTGAAAAGCTCCATAAGTTACCTTTAAAATGGTCTAAAGGGTTCTCAAAGGTCTCATCTCTCTTTAAAATTCCATACTTTTGTTCCTATAATTTTTTTTCTTTTTCAGCTCCTATGTGGTCTACATCTATTTAAAAAATCTCATTTTTTCCCTCTAGCCTCAATTTACAACTCAATGGAATTGATAACAGCTCATTATTACCATGAGTAGCTCTCATCACCTGGCCACATGGTATCCCATGACGGGCAAGTGCTCAGAACAACTTTCTTAAAGGAGAATATTTCTTCTTAGCTTGCTTTAAAAAAAAAAAAAATTGCATAGAGAAGGTTTACCAAGAGAACTTTCTTTAATGATGGAAATATTCTATATCATCACTGTTCAAGAGAGTAGCCATATGTCGTTACATTTAAGTGTGGATAGTGAGACTGAGGAATCAAATTTCTAATTTTATTTTAATCTGTTTAAATACCAGTAGCCATATGTGACCTGTGGTTACCATATTAGAGAGCACAGGAGTTTTTGTTGTTGTTAAGGACAGGTGTAGGGCATAGCTTTTCCTTAGAATTTTGGGAGTCTGCTCTATGACTCTATTATTGAGGGATGTAAGAGAATCCATAAAGTATCCATATCAGCCTGGATTCCTCCAGCAAAAATGAATTTTCTGTCATATCTCCAAACTGGCAGGACATCTTTTATCTTGCTCTGTACCTAACCAGAACATTCTTTTCCAATGTACTCCTCTCAAAACTCGAAAGCTTCAAAGTCAGCAGATAAATGGATAGTAGCAATAATACCAAAGACAGTATACGATGTGTCAATATATGATACTATGTCCCTCAGAGTTAGACTACCCTGATTTGGAGATAAAGGTATCATACAGGATAGAGTGATCTCATTATCACTCTCACTGATCCATTTGGGCAATTTGTGATTCTTACCCCATCATCTTAGGCTCTGACAGGGTAAAGGTCATGGGTTCCAAAGCAAAGCATGCAATTATGTTCATGAAGGTAACTATGAGAAGTAAGGATGCTTCTGTACAGTGGGAACACAGAGGAATGTATCTGGTTCCCAGAAAATTGACTGGGGCCTCTGTTGATGCTTCTATGTACAGATATTAATATAAATGGACAATGTAGTAAAACCATCTCAGTAAAGGCCAAGCTATAGATGAAGTTCTGATTTACTCCATTAGGCAAGCAAATGATAAAAGTCTTATAGATGTTGACAGAAATCTCAAATGATGATGAGGCCAAGATTAATAGCCTCAGACTAGGTACAGCAACAATCATAAAAGTTTTTATGATATTTTAGTAGACTATAATTTGGCTTTTCACCTGCATGTTTGAGGTACAAGTAGATTGTTGTTGCATGTGCCACAAGTCCAATTTCAACTCATAGCAATCCTGATCCCATGTGACAGAGTAGAATTGCCCCATAGGGTTTTCTTGACAGAAATCTTTACAAAAGCAGATTGCCATGTCTTATCTCCTGTGGAGCCATTGTGTGGGTTTGAACCGCCAATCTCTCAGTAGCCAAGCGCTTAACCATTGTGCCATCAAGGTTCCTTGTAAGCAGTTTGAAGGGATGCAAATGAGTCACCTGGTGTATGCATTTCTTCGGAGCCCTGGTAATGCAATGGTTAATCAGAAATTCAGAGGTTTGAACCCATCAGCAGCTCCCAGGAGAAAGATGTGGCTGGCATTCAGTTTCTGAAAAAATAACAACCTTGGAAACTCTATGGGGCAATTCTACTCTGTCCTATAAAATCACTGTGCATCTTAAATGACTAGCTGACAACTGTTTTTTGTTTTTGTTTTGTTTTTAAATATTTTATTCATCTCCCCATCTCTATCACTGAAAGGCTAGGTGATGTGCTAAATGGTTGCAGACCTACATCCACCAGTATTATGGACACACCTCCTAAAATTGCTTCTTTAAGGTGACAACTGAGCTTCCCATGATCTTAGAGCAGAAACAACTACAACTTAGACACATTACTTCTCTATGACCTACAGAGGTTATTGTTATTCCAGCCCTTCTGGGTTTAGTTGATGCCTCTCATCACAGATGGGGGATTCTGGTTCCTTCTGATTGCCTGGAGCTCAGTAACACCATGTTCCCTTCAGCAATCTTGGACCAGTGTAATACAGTAAACAAGAAGACTTCAACAGATAAATCCCACCCCTTTTCTTTTTCCCACACAGTATTCTGAGGTACAGTAGTTCCATATAGCTACTCAGAGGATGGATGACCCATGTGATGAATGAAATAACTGTTGTTTCAGTGTTGATCTGAGGCCACCTTGATAAAGTTCCATCTTGGGTTTGTTTGTTGTTGTTGTTTTTTCTTTGACTCAGTTTTATTTTTTAAATTCCTATTCCCTTGGAACTTCACACATTTTCCCAAGCCCTCACCAATACAAGTTTAGAATTCAAAGTTTGCTACAAGTCCTATTTTCTAAAGATTCTGGGCTCAGATGGGTCATTTAATAATTCCACACATGTAGACAGTTGGTTGTCACTAAGAAGGAATCTAGAAGATGAGGGAGACTTCTCATCATGAAAAGAAACAGAAGGTCAATTGTAAGGAAAATAAGAGAGAAGAAGAGATGAGATGATGTGAGATGCATGAAACAGAAGCAGAAGGAAACAAACGTGAGTAGCATGAAGTAGGAAAATTACTCACCAGGTTTAAGCATTAAGTTTCCTTTGAAATTTTTTTTCAGGGGCAAAGAAGGGTAACGGATTTAGAATATGAAATGAATAATGTTGTTGACAGAAAGAGAATAAATGAACTCCCATAAGAGAGCAGGCTGTCGGGAATTTGACTTCCTCCTTGCCTTTGTAGGCTTCATTAGAATTCCATTCAGATAATGATGTCAAAACTAATACTATTATAAGCGGAGACAAAGTAAAAACATGGTGTATAACCCTGGCTATTTACTTGGAAATGAAGAGCAGCAAAGACTTTAATGGAAGTCAAAGAGTATAACACAGGTTCTTGTGGCCCTGGCTCCTTTAAGGGTTCGCTTCATAAATCTATTGGGATCCTGGTTTAAAGACAGAAATGCCAAGCCGCCAAACCCATTTATATTTTTCCCATGGAGCAGATGGTGGGTTTCAACTGCCAACCTATTGGTTAGCAGTTTAACACTTAATCCACTTTACCACCAGGATTCCTTAAGACAATAAAGCCAAAAACCCAGTCCACCAGCATCAACTTGATTCTGAATCAGCAACTCTATGTAGAGTTTCTGTGACTGTAAATCATTATGAGAGCAGACAGTCTAATTTTTCTTTGGTGGAGTGACTGGTAGGTTTGACTTTACAGTTAGCAGCCCAACCTCTAATCCACAGAGCTGCCAGGGTTCCTTAAGAGAGCAATTTGTTGTTGTGAAGTCCCGTCGAGTCAGTTGCAACCCATAGCGACCCTGTATAGGGTTTCCGAGGAGCAGCTGGTGAGCTTGAACTGCTAACCTTGCAGTTCAAACGGCTTTGCAGTCTGGTGCATTAATCCACAGCGCCATAGATAGGCTAATTTTCAAAAATTTACTTAGAATCTAATCAAGGCACTGTTATCTGGGGGACCTAGTACAAATAAATAAGTCATTGTCTTTTTCTTCTATCCTAGTATTTCTCAAACTTTTATGTGTATCAGTATCACCTGGGTGCCTTGTGCACCCTGAAAATCTCTGATTTAGGAGGCTTAGGCTGGTGCTATTGGAAGGAGATGTTTGTTTTTTTTTGTTTGTTTGTTTTTTTTAAATAAGCACTGTACTGTGAACCACAAGCTTGGCAATTCAAGCTCATCAGCCACTCTGTGAGAGAAAGATGAGGCTTCCTGTTCCCACAAAGATTTACAATCTTGGAAACCCTATACAGAGTCATTATGAGTCGGAACCAACTCAATGGAACTTAACAACAGGCTGGATCTGCAGAAGTTGCATTTCTAACAAGTTCTCAGCTAATGATTATAGTTCTGGTCCTAGGATTATAATGGAGAAAATCCTTAAATATTGCTTTTTAAAATTTTTTTATTGTGAATTGAGTGATAGTTTGCATGGGAGAACATCAGTTTTACACTCATCGTTTCATTGAAATAACAGTCTCCTCTGTACATTATCATTCAACAGTATTTGCTTCTATTCCTTTTTTTTTTTTTTTTTTTGGTGGGGAAATGTACACAAAAACACTCAGGAATATATAATAATTTAAACAACCAAGGGCACATTCTGCAAGCCTGCCTCCTGGCCACCAGCACTCAGTCTTTACATGAGTCTAGAGTCCTCAGCTGCTCCCTCTCTCCATGTCATCATCTCTGCCTCCATTTCTCGTGTCACTGCTTCTCTGGGTTTGTTGTTGTTGTTAGGTGTCATTGAGTTGGTGCCCACTCATAGCGACCAAATGCACAGCAAATTGAAACACTGCCTGATCCTGGGCCAACCTCACTGTTGTTACCACGTTTGAGCCCATTCATGCTGCCACTTTGCCAATCCATCTTGCTAGGGGTCTTCCTCTTTTTCTCTGAGCCTCCATCTTATCCTGACAATATGTCCGAAGTAAGAGAGATGAAGTTTGGCCATCTTTGCTTCCAAGGAACACTCTGGCTGCAATTCTTCCAACACAGATCTGTTGGTTCTTTTGGCAGCCCATGGCACTTTCAGTAGTCTCCTCCAACATCATAACTTAAAAGCATCAATTCTTCTACAGTTTTCCTTACTTACTGTCCAATTTTCACATGCATATGACGTTATTAGGTTTCCATATTCTGCTCAGAAAGAGCTCATGCTCTTCTCCCTTGATGGTCCCAGGGTCCTTTGCTCTTGGACTATAAGATCAACTATTCCCCCTGTTTTGTTATAAAACTTCTACCTGTACAGTTGTGACACTTGCAATTAGTCATAATAAAAAATACTCACCATTGAATCATTAAGAATCCTATACCCATCTCTTTTCACCAGACCCATGTAAACAAGATAAAAACTATTCAGTGGGGACTCTACCTTCCCCCGCACACTCTTAAACTAAACTCCCTCTTGAAAACTTGTAAGCCAGTCACTTCGTGCCTTTATTGCCCCCTCATTTTAGGTAGCCAATGTCTAATTTGCCCATCCCTATCAACTCTGTATACAGAGGGGATAGGATTGATACTTGATATGAAGACTCCTTCCCTCTCAGTTGGTATTTTGAGCTACTACATCCACAAGTATAGATCAAGTTCATCAAATTGTAGCAATTTACACTTGTTTCCTTTAACAAAAAAAAATTTTTTTTTATCTTCCTCTAGTCAAATTCTGATTATCCAACCATTGAAGCTAGATTAAATGGGCACTATCTGCAAGTTTGGATGTGTGCTTCTCCCTTCACTTCATATCAGCTGGATGTTTCACTCTCAGTTCTAGCCCTCTGTGACTATGTCCTTGTCCATGGGCTCAGGAGTCCCCAGGTCTCACCACACTTCTGACCAACCAGCCCTTCTTCTTCTCTCTCTCATCTCCAGGTCAATGGGAGTCAAACTCAGCCCATATCTTCATTGCTGCCTTTCCATTTTTTCCACTCATCAGTGACCAATGTGGCTGCCAGAAAGCTTACATGCCTGTTCATGTGTTCCCTTTGACTTTCAGTCTTGGAGGAGGGTTTGTCCTGAAGGAACTTGATTTCTTGCCTTGACCGCTCCCAGGCAAACAACTTGTTTGTTCTTATAGTAGCCGATCAGACTGCCATTTTTGTTTTGGATTTTTTCCTGCTCATCTGTCTTTCCAGGAGAAAATCACTCATATGTTATTTGGTTAAGTGTTATAGCCAAGTCAAAGACATAATTTAAAAAAATTATGATGTCATAAAGAGTAAAAAATTCTGTTGCTGAATCTCCATGGAAAACAGCTAGACGAACAAAACTGAAATTTAGGATATGTCATGTCCCAAAGAGTTTTATATTTAAATAAAAAAATCTCACTTCCTGTTTAATTTATTTGAAAGTTAGAAATACATTTTTAATGACATTTCTTAAGCCACTAGCAATATCATTTTTATTCTGTTTATAAAGAGTCCTGTGAAAAATTTTCTAGTTTACATGTATAAGCATAAAATTGGACAATAATAAAGGACAAGAGAATTGATGCATTTAAACTATGGTATTGGCAAAGAATATTGAATATGCCATGGACTGCCAGAGAACCAACAAATTCGTTTTCTAACAAATACAGCTAGAATGCTCCTTAAAAGCAAGGATGACATGCCTTTGGCTTTCTTACTTTAGCTATGTCATCAGAAAAGGCCAATTGCTCAAAAAGGGCATCATGGTTGGTTGTTGTTGTTGTTGTCAGGTGCCATCAAGTCGGAACCGACTCATAGCCACCCCATGCACAGCAGAACGAAACAATGTCCGATCCTGGGCCAACC
>NW_006410609.1:0-3494 GCF_000296735.1 Chrysochloris asiatica | reverse complement strand
GATGTAGTCTATCTGATTTCTGTGTGTTCCATCTGGCGAGGTCCATGTGTATAGTCGTCTCTTATGCTGTCTAAAGAAGGTATTTGAAATAAACAAGTCATTTGTCTTGCAGAAATCTATCATTCGTTCACCAGCATCATTTCTATCACCAAGTCCATGGTTGGTAGAGTCAGTGAAAGTGAGGGAAACTCTCAATGAGATGGACTGATCAAATAGCCTAAATGAACTCAAATATATTAGCAATCATGAAGACAGCATAGGGCTAGGCAAGTTTTTTTTTTTTTTTTTTTTTTTTTAGCTATTCGTGAGGTCACTGAGTCAGAAACAACTTGGTGGCACCTACCAAGAGCAGGTGTAAAGAACCCTCATGGAAAGCATCTAGGAGAATTAGCCAAGATTTCTTTTTGACATTCTTGTTTCTCCACTCTGGGGAACTATTACTGACATATGCATGTACTTACACTTTTTTTTTTCCCCCCTTAAGAAAACTACAGTGCCCTGCAGTACAACTCTGTCTGCTGTAAGAAATCAGAGACATTGGAAAATTGCTGTTTGGAATGATCACATTTCTCATTGTACTTTCAGTCTAGAGGGCTCATCTTTCAGCACGACATTAGACAACATTATGCTGTGACCCATAGGGTTTTCAATGACTGATTTTCAGAAAGGTCTCCTTCCTAACCTGTTGTAGTTTGTATGTTCTGCTAAAACCTGTCCACTCTGGATGACCTTGCTGGTATTTGAAAAATACATCATAGCAACAGGAAAGCCATCAAAGCACAGAAACTGACAGAAGGATTGTGAGTGTGCATTGCTGTACCAGCTCTTTATTCATAGCAAAATCTGAGTTCAGGAAAAAATCCATATCAGTCAATGCTCTGGTGGAAATTTAAGTTCAATAAGTGGCATCTCTAAAAAATGTACTCATTTTCATGGTTAACCTAAAAATACAGAAGGAAGCTTTGTTTTGTTTTTTAAAAAAGATTTAAGTTATTAATATACATTATGGAAGAATTTTCTAAAGAAAGAAAACAACTACTCCAATGTCAAGAAGATAATATTGCTTAACAAGTTTTGCCTTCAGATTTTGTATCAACGTTATGCAAAGAAGATGCAGAGCTCCAAAATGATAAGTAGAAAAATATGGCAGGAGGGGTGAGAAATGAAAAAAAAATTCAGTGAAATGAAACTCTAGAAATATTGACAGGTAATTAAACTCCATGAGTGGGTGCCTTAAGAAAAGCAAGCTGAAGGACAGGGAAACAAACCTTCAGAATTACATTGCAGTAAAAAGAGAAAAGATTTGGATTCATTTTAAGAAAGGGAAGTTCTCCATTTATATGCCTTTTATTATCTTTACTATTTTCTATCAAGTAGAATTTTACATGGAAAATCAGAGAACAAATATGAATTAAGAGCAATTTCAGATCCAATTTTGGCGGGTAGTATTTTTACAGAATTCCTTCTTAAGAAAAATATGTTTTTATGATACTTGTTAAGGAACTGTAGTAGTGCAGTGGATTATGAACTAGGCTGCTAACTGCAAGACCAGCAGTTCTAATATATCAAGATAAATATAAGGCTTTCTGCTCCTGTAAAGATTTATACCCTCAAAAACCCTATACAGGGTTCCTGTGACCTGGAATTGGCTCTGTGGCACATAACCACCACCACCACCATGGTACTTGTTGGTTGTTTTTATAAATAGTCTTTTCAACATGAAATGAGATTAATGTAGCCAGTCTGCATTTTAATTTATTTCTCACTGTTCTACTTTTAAATAGCTAGATTTTTAAAAGTGTATATTGACAGTAGACAGAATTCTAAACATACTCCCCAATAAATGAGTTAATAAATACCAGTCCTCTGGTCATTTAAACATGAATCTTGGAATTGTTATGAAGGGACTTTGAAAACGCAATTAAGGTTACTGATCAGTTGACTTTACAATAGGGAGTGTGTCTTGCACTGTGTGGATTGGAGGGCTTACAAACGGAATAGGAAGAGAGAAGAGTCAATAAGTGACTTGTAATGGAAGAGGAGTTTTGACACTTGAGAAGGGAAGATGTTCTTAGACTGGAGACAATGAGCAAGGACTTAAATAAGGCCTTTAGGAGGATGGCATCTGGCTGGCAGCCAGAAAAGTAGTGGAAACTTGACAGAATTCTGTCAGCAAGTGAAGGAGCTTGGAAGCAGATTCTTCCCAGAGCCTCCTGAAAAGGGAACACCCAACAAACACCTTGATTTTAGTGTTGTGAAACCCAGAGCAGAGAAACCAGCAGAACTATTCTGAATGTGTAACTTACAGAATTGAGATAATATAAAATTGTATTGTTTTAAAACACTAAATACATGGCAACTTATTGTAGTAGTATGGGAAGAATACCCATATGGACTTGAATGCCAAGAACTAGTTCATGGAACAGAACATCATGTTTGGAAAAGTGGAGGGTCATCAAAAAAGAGGAAGACCTTCACCAACATGGATTGACACAAATTAGATATGAGTCATTAGTGACCTATTGTGGTACCTTGAATTTACTTTATACATTTTTTTTTTCTATCTAAAGTCATCTTAATTCCCACCAAATGATTGGGTTGGACCATGCAAATAGAGTGGACAGGACTCTAACACCAGGAATGGTTAGTTTTGCCATCCTGCTAGGTTTAAAAAGGAACCATCTCAAAAGCAGGAGCAGATGATTCCAGGACCAACAAAAAAGAAGAGCTTGAGTGGAGTGTGAGATCCCTACCTAGAAAAACAGTAATAGCAGAGGGGTGGCATTGAGAGACAGAGCAGCTGTGGGCTTGCTTTTAGGCCCATGGGTTGAATAAAGCTGAGTGCCTAAAGGCAGGAGGCTGCCTTGCAGAATGTGACCCTTGGGCACTTACAGACTGGCTAAAGGTGCTTTGTAACATTTGCCCTAGCAGGGCAGAGGCCAAGCTCCTACATAGCTGAGAGTCCAAAGACAAGAACGAAGCATGCTTGCAGTACAGCAGAGAAAATGTGTTCCTGATTGGAGAACTTCTGAATCCTGAGTTGTTTCTGATCGTGAATTGTACCCAATCACTTCCCTAAAAAAAACCCACAAGTGTGAGTGTTGTCTATGAGTTCTATGTGTCCAATGCAATGTATTCTTGAACCCAGATATTAAGACAGAAATCAGACATGACCTCCGTGCTGATTTTGCACCTATCAAGAGTAAGAAAGATCTAGTAATTTGCTTGAAAGATAGAAATGAGTATATATATTTCTAATATTCAGTGTGGGAAAGAGGACACGTTAGATAATGCTAATCTCAGGATCAGCAGTTCAAAACTACCAATGGTTCTGTGGAAGAAACATAAAGTTTTCTGCTCCTGTAAAGATTTACAATCTCAGAAACCCTATGTAGGGTCACTATAAGTTGACATAACCACCGCCATCACCACCAATTCAGAGAACATGGTACTACTAGAAGAACAGATACTATTATTGACTATTAATAGGACAA
>NW_006410608.1:13607-15035 GCF_000296735.1 Chrysochloris asiatica | reverse complement strand
TTGTTGTTGTTAAATGCCATCGAGTCGGTTCCGACCCATAGCGACCCTGAACAGGGTTTCCGAGGCTGTAAATCTTTACGGGAGCAGAAAGCTTCATCTTTCTCCCGCAGAGCAGCTGTTAGTTTCGAACTGCTGACCTTGCAGTTTGCAGCCCGATTCGTAACCACTATGCTATCAGAGCTCCTTTAGGTAACACTATATTTAAAATGCTTCAATTCTTCTCCTGTTTTTCTTACTCATTGCCCAGACTTCAACTGCATATGAGGCAAATGGGTTGTAACATGTATATCTTATCTATCTAAGTGACATCTTTGCTTTCCAATATATATAGTATTTTAAAATATTATTTTACCAGTTCAATACAGCTTGCTTTCATGAACTTCTGGTTTGCAAGGAAAAGTTCTGAAATGGTCAGGAGCACAAGTGTTATTATTTGTTAGAAATACTACTGTTGGTAAGTTACTTAACCTCTCTAAACCTTATTTTAACTTAAAAATGTGCAAAAATGTCCATTTTAAATTAAGCAATCATAGAGATTAAATTAGATAAAGCATATCAAACCATCAGAAAGATGCTAGACACTTAGTTCTTTCAGTTAATAACTGTTAGCAAATTATAGTGCTGTTTGAGTGTATGGTGGTGGTGTGGTGGTGTGCAGTGAAGTCAGTTCTAACTCATAGTGACCCTGCTTCTGGTTTCTGAGGCTGTCAATCTTCACGGGAGCAGAATGCCTCATTTTTCTCATGCGGAGCGACTGGGGGTTTCAAATTGCTTATCCTGAAGTTAACAGCCCAACTCGTAATCACTGTGCTACCAGAGCACCTTTAAAGATATGTTTACTCCTCTTTTTTTATTGAGAATTGTATAATACATTTAATCCTCAAATTGGTTCCTTTCATACATATATAAAAATCATTAGATTTTTGCTAATCATACCTGCTTGCACCTTTGAAGTTCTGGATGAGATTCCTGATATCATTTGAAAGGGATCCGGTTATAATCAACTTGATCTCACACAGTTTAAGAGAGAAACACCCCTCCCCCTCCTTGCACACATGCAGCCATGCACACAGTTCAACAATTTGTAAAGGAAGCAATTCTTATGAATTATATTTTGTTCCATTTTTATGGGAATATAAACTTCCCATTTGTCTAAATCAGACATCTCCAACTGGCAGCCTATACTCAAGATTTGATTTATGGATGTTTAACTTGATTATCACAGGATTGGCCTTTGCAGTGTTATAAAAATAAATCATTTAGAAATTAATTAGTTGTTAAGATTAAAAAGTGAGATTTACAGTAAAAACACAATTTCTAGCTCTTTCCTTTATAAAATATATTTGTTTTTTTGTTTTTTTACATAGGTCTTGGTATGGCATTGTAGGATAAGCACTAGACCAAAAGAAGGTTGATATGAACTGCAAG
>NW_006410608.1:7468-8812 GCF_000296735.1 Chrysochloris asiatica | reverse complement strand
CTCAGACATTTTATCTTGTTTCTGGACGTGTGCTGATATGGTCATCTGCTTTTGCTTCTTGGGCATGTTTAGTGTTTATCTATGGCTTTAATACTTGATTGAGTCTGAGTGTTTGGTATTTTTTATGCTTTCTGAGTGCCTCCAGGTAGATGTGATCAGGATGTAGGCTTCCCCTTTCACTCTTCTTATTGCTTAACTCAGAGTAACATTCATAGTTGTTGTCTGCCTCCATGGTATATAGCAGTTGGTATTGATTCTTGCCTGGGTTTTGGTGTTTTATAGAATGTGATTGTAGCTTGGCTATATAGCAGCAGTTGTTGTCTCTCTTGCTAATATAGGGGGATAAAGAGTCCCCAAAGGTAGATGGGGGAGCATAAAACAGCAAAACAGCAACAGAAAAAAAACAACAACAACACCAAGAAAAAATCCCCACAAAAACTGTAACAACAACAATAAAAAAAAAACACACCTAGATTTGATACTGTAGTCTATAATCACCAAAAAGGGAGAGGAGGGAGAGAAGAAAGAAAAAAAATTAAAATCTGTAGCCTAATATGAGTATGACTTTAATGTCCTATTTGCCTTCAAGGCCATCTGATAAATTTCAAGATGCCACTGTTGCTTGTTATGCTATACCTCAGGATTTAATTTAATTTGTGGCCTGTTTTGTCTTTAAACTCTCTTACTGTCTTCACACCCCTTGTTCTGGCCTTTTCCCTATTAAAAACAATTCAGGGATGGCTCTTGGACTGAAAGTATCTGAGTGCATGTGTTGCAGAAGACACCAGTGGTGAGGGTGGGGGGGTATTCACTCACTCAGGCACCCCCTAGTCACCAGAATGGAGGTGTGTAAACACTAGGGTGGGGCAATGAACAGATACCAAAAAGAAAGAAAAAATCAGAACAAAACAAAACCGTCAATGTGTATTGTCCACCTTTGCTCAAAGGTTCCCTTGGCTTTATTCCATGGTGGGTCTGTTCCCATGCTTGGTCTTGCCATTTGGTCTTGCCTAAGTTGTCAGTTCTGGGCTACAGAGTCCGATAGATTCAAAAGTATGTAATATCTTACTTCTGCTACAATTTCCACTAGATATAAGCTTTCAAATTTTTAAAATATTCCTGCCACTAGACCAATAAAAACCATTCTTATCAATGGAGAAAAGATTGAATGAAGTTGTCAAGGACTTCATTCTTCTTGGATCAACTATCAACACTCACAGAAGCAGCAGTCAATAAATCAAACGACATATTGCATTAGGCAAATCTGCTGCACAAGACCTTTTTAAAGTGTTGAAGAGCAAAGATGTCAGCTTGAGAACTAAGGTGTGCCTGACCCAAGCCATG
>NW_006410608.1:0-7038 GCF_000296735.1 Chrysochloris asiatica | reverse complement strand
TTCTGCTGTGCATAGGGTCACTATGGGTCAGTGCTGACGTGATGGCACCTAACAACAACAATTCATCATTTTATTGGGGAAGTTAACAGGTTTACAGTTTTGCATCAGATATGGCTAAGATGCATATTTTTAATCAGGAGAGATTCTTTCTGACTATACATCTGCTTCTTGATCTCTCAGCCAAGCCACCTTTGTCTTCTACCTTATTCAGATAATGTTACAAAATTATTTTGGGCTGTTGATAAATGTCCAAATAGCATACCAGGCCACCATACTCTTAGCCTAAAGGTGGTCAACTCTAGCTCTGTACATCATCAAACCCAACTTCTCCAAGTAAGTTCATGGAGACACCCTACTCTGCAAGCACATCTCCAGACCACTCAGTTCTACTTGCTCCATGGGCCAGGAAACTCACCATATTGTCTCATGCTCTGACTCTTGGCTGTGCTGTTGACACTGTGTTGCCACTCCTCTGTTGTTTCTCTGATGTCTGTCCCTGGACTGAAGACTTTCATTATACAGGAATCTCAGCACCCAAATGATGTGTCCCACTCCTGGATCTATTTTCTTGATGGTAATGAGATGACCTTTCTCACTTCTGAGATAGCTCATTTTATACCCAGAAAGATGGTAAAATTGTTCAATCCTCATATTAGATTTCCAAGTATTTACAATCACAATTAACCCTGTTAAAATTTTTGTAATATTATGAAAAGCTTCCCCCACCTTTTCTTACACAGACCCTTCAGGTAATACAACCAATCTGCACTTGTCTGGTGGGAGACACAAAGATCAAGGCTAAAAGAGCCACACCAAGCAATTAATTGTACTGCAGATATATAAATAGATGATAGATAGAGAGATTAGATAGCTTATTTATATAGAGCCATGCATATTTTACATGGTTGTCACAAGATTCTTATTATCTGGTAGAAAAATGTCAACAAACACAATTAAAAATGTTGGATACTTTTTATGGTGAAAACTCAGACTTGTTCCTTCTATAGCAGGCATGCATGCTTCAAAATGAGGTACAGATTTCCCAAGAAGATAGCTTAGGAAGTTGGGACTTGTCATTGATAAGGAGTGTCTGTGTCTTTAGCCCTCACTGTTCTGGTGCAGCTAGCTATAAGATGATGTGCTCTTTTGTTGCATGTTACTACTAAAAAAAAAAAAAAAAAAAAAAAAAAATCCTGCTTGTTAACTGAAAGGGTGAATAAACTGAAAGCAAATTACCAAAGCACACTATCTCCATAGCTGGACTTGATTGGAGGCCAATTGAAAACCTATTGTTACATCACTGTGTAAAGACATTTCTGAAGCATATTTATATGGTCTAAACACAATAACCCATAAAGTCATGGAATATAAAAGTTTAGCATGCTATAGTCTAATATATATATATAATTAACTTATGTTTAAACAAGCATATATATTTTAACATGTCCCAGATATAATAATGAAAAGAAAATATGCCCTATCTTTATGAATATCTACTAAACACAATAGGAATGCAGTTTACATTTATGACATTTTAAATTGTTCTTACATGATCTTAAGTAAATGAAATGTATACACGAGGACACTTTTTGCCTTTGGTTTCCATTTAAAAATATGTTGCAGATTATTAAAGAAAGACTTACATTTTAGATTTTTGAGGTGAATCCAAATAATGTCAGTAGTAGTTATTGTTAAATATTTATGCTCTCACTGGTAAGGACAAATCATTTTCTTAATCTATTTCACTAATAGAAATTATTTATAAGTACATCATTAATTATTTACATTTTCCTGGTATTATGTTTGCATTAATAATTTAAAAATATATAATTATCTATTAAATCATCTAAATATGATTTAACTTCATTTATCTTTTGTAACACAAATAGCAAGTTGATCATTAACTATAGTCATATAGAACAAGGTATTCTGCTATAACAGGTTAGGGTATTTATTAAGAGTTGTGACAATAACTTACATATCTGTCTTTTTACTCTATATTTGTGTAGTGTAATTAATATTCTTAAGAAAGTTTCTGAAATTTCAGACACATGTTAAAATATACCCTTGAGATACTGGCATATAGAAAGTAAGGTGTTTTTTTTTTTTACAAGTTGCCAATTAACTCAATGCCCTTAGAGGCAAAAATCTTTCTTTGCACAGCAGATAAGACTGATTTTGTTCTCTGGGCAGTATTAACCATCCTCATGGAAAACTTAAGGAACTTCATAGCTAAACAAAATTTTCAAGGTGGCACTTTTGTCCTCCCTCAATTATGATATTTAAGAACAGAAGTTCTTCAGTTGTTTCTAGACTTTCAGTCTTGAAGCTGTATCAGGAACTTACAAATATAAGACACAACAAAACATAGCTATAGTCTCGGCAATATTGTTATCCAGCTATCTTGATCTAAAATAAGTCTTCTCTATGTGAAATCTGTTTTCAAAGATCTTACTAGATTGTTTAGAAATATTTACTCTTTAGAGTGCTGGGAAGAAAATCTAAGTCAGCTGACTATTTTTTAAAAAGAAAGTTCAAACTATTATGAATATTTAACAAAAAATAAGCAAAAGTGAAAAACATGGTGATGTACAAATTTTGATCATCATCATCAGTGGAAAAATATGTGGGCTAAATCTTTCAATGAATATAATACTCTTTAAGAGGTTTATCTTTTTGAGATCCCAGTCATAAATCCCTGTCCTGTACTCTAGACTTAAAGTTGTCTTGGCAGTAAAATTCTAAATGCTAGGAACCTTCTTCACTCTGGAGTTCCCTTATGAGACCCTAGACGTGAGAAATGGACACAGCGATTTTTCCTTGTTTGTAGGGTAGTAGCAGGAGAAATGTGAAGATCAGACTTTTATTTCTTACCATTGAGGTTTTAGACAACAATACCATTTTTAATGCTTAATTTAAAGAAGATAGTTTATGCAAATAACCTTAATTCTTTATTAACATAGTCTTTCTCCAGCCTTGTCTGATAGCTTGGATACCTTTGGGTATTCAGCTAATCCAAAGGTTACAACTTCTTATAGATTTCTAAAACTAAGCTTTAAGGTGGGCCCAAACTAGGAATCTTAGTTAAAACAACAATATCAGGGGAGGGGGTAAAAAAGAACAAGGCGGACTGGAAAATTGTTGGGCAGGTTCATATGGGCTAGGTGGGACAGCGGTAAATGATGCTGTTATGCACAGCCTTGGAATAACAGGGCTTCAGGATACAAGGATTGAGGCATGGCTTGGAAGGGGAAAAGAAGGGAATAATGTTAGGATGCTTGGCTGTCTTTTGAATCTTGGCTCCCTTGCCTACCATTGTGAAATAGACACTTGGTGGCATGGGGGATAGACAGAAACATCACAACAGAAAACATGTAAACCAGTCTTCAGCCTATAACTGACTGAAATACCTTGAAGGGGCCTGGGAATTGCTCAGACCCAAAAAGAAGGGGGAGGAGGATAAAGGCAAGAAGTGACTGGTTTACAAGCTTTCAACAGAGAGTCTAGTTCCTGACAGGGCAGGGATAGGCAGAACCTCCACTGAATGATTTCTAAACTGTTGGGACCAGGCTGATGAAAGAATATGGGGATAAGACTCTTGTGGTACAACAGTAAATACCTGCCATCAGGAATGACTGTGAAGGTCTGAAATGTAGAGGCAGTTTTTTTTTTTTTTTTTTCATTTCGCTCTCTCTCTTTTTTTTTCCAAAAGGAGAAGAGTGATTGATTTTGCAGCCCAAGAGTGGAGGTCCCTGATACCATCAAGCAAGAAGAGCGTAAAGTGTGACCCTACACAGAGAGGCAGTGAGGCCAGGCATGGAGACAGAGATGATGGCATGGAGAGATGGAGTGGCTGGGGACACGGGACTCAAGTAGGGAGAGGAGCTGTTTTCTGATAGCCAGGGTGGGTGGGTCTGTGGGGTGTTGTTGTTGTTGTTGTTAAGTGCCATCGAGTTGGTTCCGACCCATAGCGACCCTGTACAGGGTTTCCGAGGGTGCCTTTGGTTATTTGATGATGCATGGAGGAGATTGTAATCATTGCAATGAAAGGAAATACAATAGGGTGAATGTGAAGCTGAAGTGGGACAGAGGCAAATAATAATATATGCACTACCTTGGAACAACAGGGCTCTGGGATATAGAGATTGAGACATGGATGGAATGGGGAAAAGTGGGGAAATAATGTAAAGATGCTTGGCTGTCTTTTGAATGTTGGTTTCCCTGGCATATAAAATAGACACTGGAGGGGGAGAGAAAGGAATAGCCAGAAATACCACCATAGAAAGCTTGTAAGTCCATCTTCTGCCTATAACTGATTGGAATATCTAAAATGGGACTACAATGTGCCCAGTGAAGGAGGCTTCCTGCAGAGCCTCTGCATTACACAAGACCTTAGGTGGAATCCTGAACAGCATCCAGAATCATCTGATGTGGGAAACTTCCACTTGAAAGGACAGGCAGACCAGCCTGGAGTGGCCAGAAGAACAGAAGATACTTCCTGAAAGAAAGACTGACAGGAAAAATACAAAACAATATAGGCAGGCCAACTGATTACTACAAGAACAAACAAGTGGCTTGCCCAGGAGACATCAAGGCAAGTGGCCGGGTTCCCCTCAGGGCAAACCCCCTTCTAAGACTAAGACTCAATGGGAATACACGCTTTGATTGGTGAGCATGTTCGTCACTGATAAATGGAAGTGAGGGAAAAGCAACAAAGAAGCTGTGAGCTAAACCCTACAATGCTCAATAGACTCCTGTGAACCCAGCTGGAGACCTGGTTGACCAGGAGTGTGGCAAGATCTTGGGACTCTTGGACCCAGAGTCAGTGACATAGCCACAGAGGACTAGAGTGGATCGTGAAGCATCCAGCTGATAAGAAGAGAGGGCACGTGCATAAGTATACCCACACTTGCAGATAATACCCACTTGATCTGGCTTCAATGACTGGATGATCAGAGCTCAACTAGAAGAAGAAAGAAGAGGAAAAAAGAATAATCTGATATAATTTGATGAACTTGACCTACATCTATAGAAGCAGTAGCTCAAAAGAGGGAACAAATCTTCACAGCAAGGATCATTCCCACACCCTCCACACATGAAGAGGACAGAGATGGGCAACTTGGATATTGGTTACCCAAAGTGGTGGGGTGGGGGATGGATACAGAGGCAAGAAGTGACTGGCTTACAGGCTTTCTAGAGGGAACCTAGATCCAGAGGGTGTGGAGCAAAATAGAATCTCCACTGAGTAGTATCCAATCTGTCTAGTTGGGGGTGATGAAAGATGCGGGTAGGTCTCTTGTGATAAAATAGTGAATAATTGTTATCAGGACTGATTGTAAGGGCTGGAAATGTAAAGGTAGATGTTTTGTGGCAGAGGGAGGGGAGTGATTAACTTTGCAGTGTAGGAGCAGAGGTCCCTGGGACCTTCAAGGGAGAAGACCAGAGAACGGAACCCTATCCAGAGAAGTAATGATGCCAGGGATAGAGGCAGAGACGATGACGTGGGGAGATGGAGCAGCTGGGGACTTTGGACCAGGAGAGAGAGAGGATTGTGTGCAGACGACAGGGGGGCAGGCTTGTGGGGTATACCCTTTGGTTGATGGATGATGCATGGAGGGGATTGTAACCATGGCAAGGAAACAATATATGATGGACAGGATAAATGTGAAGCTAATGTCCTCCCATGTAAACGATCACAAAAAAATATTAAAAACAACAACAACAACAAAAACTATTTTCATATTTGCAGAGCTTTAGCCTGGTATAAGAGATCTACATCTACATCTGTACCTATGTTGATATCTTTGTCTATATCTCTGTCTATACCTACCCCTACATAAACATCTAAACATACGTCAAACTTATATTAATCTTAGAGACAGCCCTAAATAATGGAATCCCAAGTTTTCAAAACCTGATAGGTCAAGGTACCTTGACCTCACTTCCTGTATAATGTTTGTGCTTACAATTAGACACACTAAGCATGCAGAACTATTTGCTGATTTCTAACTATGCAGTGTAGGACACAAATATGAAAAAAAAAATAAAATAAAAAATAACCATTTCCATGGTAAGAAGACCCAAGGGGAAACTTTAGGACAATAGGAGCTAGTGTGCATAAGAAATAGGGCTGATGGCAACATGTATATCTTTTTAATTTGAGGATTATGTTGGAAATGAAACATAATCTTCCAGGTGAAAAAGTACTTTAACTAGAGTACTTAACCCTAACTAGGAAACTAGCATAAATTAGCTGATAGTTATTAATTGGTGTTTAACGTCCCTGCACTTTTAACACTTATTATATTGGAAAGTATATTGTTATTATTTTTTTCATTGTGCTCATGGGTGATTAGAATGCCCTTTTCTTTTGTATTTAATGTTTTAAAATCATGTACATTGAGTACCCACCAAAGTGTCAATTATTTAGTCATTAAATATGTGGGTGTGAAATCCTTATAGTAGTAATTAGGATTCAGTCCAACGAGTACAAAAGGAAGTTCCCAAAACTGCAGCAATGAGCTATAGCATCACATTAAATTTTCTGTTTCCAACAAAGGATTTTCATAAGAATATCATAAACTAGATATGAATGAAGAGTATGGAGCAGTGGCAAATGCCCTCACATAGTGTCATATCAGTATGGAAATAATTTTATTGTGCCAATAGAGAGTTATTCTCTGAATAATTAATGATTAAATGCCACTTAATGTGATTAGATAAAGTTTTCATTATATGATAAAATGACCTAAATGTCTGAAAGAATAAAATGCCCTTCGGCAAGTTGTATCTAGATTAAACTCTATTAAATGAAGTGTTGTGGAGGTGGGATAACTCCTACATTTCCTGATTTGGTAGTACTTAGATGATAGCATAAGGAGCCCTGGTGGGATGGTGGGTTAAGGCTTGGACTGCTAACCACAAGGTCAGCAGTTTGAATCTACCAGCCACTGCGAAGAAGAAAGATGAGACTTTCTGATCCTGTAAAGATTTGTTGTTGTTGTTGTCAGGTGGCATTGAGTCAGCATCGACTCATAG
>NW_006410607.1:12921-13882 GCF_000296735.1 Chrysochloris asiatica | reverse complement strand
AGAAGAATGAAGTCCTTGACAACTTCATTCATTTCTCCGTTGATAAGAATATTGGTCCTGTGATGAGGATTTTTGTTTTCCTTACATTGAGATATAATCCATACCAAAGGCTATGCTCCTTGATCTTCATCAATAAATGTTTTAAGTCCTCTTCACTTTCAGCAAGCCAGGTTGTATCATCTGCATACCACAGGTTGTTAATGAGTCTTCCTCCAATTCTGATGTCACGTTTTCTTTGTATAACCCAGGATAAAATAGACTGTCTTAAATGGAGGGAAGAGTTAATTGACTATAAGGTAATCACAACAGTGGGGTTGGGGTGTGGGGTTTAGTTCGGGTGTTGGGGAAGACAATACAAGAAGGGGAGGAGGTGGAAGAACAAGATAGATAGGGAATACTGAGACAGGTTTGCATGGGCTAAGTGAGACAGAGGTAAATAGTGATGCATGCTCAGCCTAGGAACAACAGGACTCAGTTATACAGGGATCTAGGCATAGTTTGAAGAGGGGTAATAATACTAAACTACTTGACTGTCTAATAAATATTGGTTTCCGTTGCCTACTATTATAGACACTTGAGTGGGATAGAAAGGAATATTGGGAAATATGATTACAGAAAACTTGTAATCTCATCTTCAGCCTATAACTGATTGGAATACCTAAAAGGGGTTCTAGAACTTGTCCAATGAAACTGGCCTCTTGCAAAGCCTTTGCAGAGTATAGGACCTTAGATGGAATCCTGAGTCCCATCCAGAACCTTATGAGGTGGGACATTCCCACTAGAAAGGACAAGCAGGCCAGCCTGCAACAGTTAGAGCACAGAAGATAACATCTTCAAAGAAAGATCATCAGGAAAAACCCAAAACAAAAATGTCAGTATGACTGGCTACTACAAGAATAAGCAAGCTGTTTGCCAGGAAGCCATCAAGGCTAGCAATCAAGTTCCTTCAGAATAAACTCCC
>NW_006410607.1:0-11431 GCF_000296735.1 Chrysochloris asiatica | reverse complement strand
TTTATGGGAGCGGACAGTCTCATCTTTCTCTCATGGAGCGACTGTTGGGTTTGAACTTTCTTTCTTGAGGTTAGCAGTCCCATTCCTAAGCCACAACACCACCAGGGATTCTTGTCCCTCACTTGGTGACCCTAATTCTCACCTCTTTACAGTAATGAAGGTAGCTAGGAATTTCCAGTTCCCTCATCTCATCATTTATTACAGTCAAAAATCCCTGGGAGGTTAAACTGTTAACACGCTCCATTGCTAGCTGTAAGGTTTGAGGTTTCAGTCCACCCAGAGGTGCCTCAGAAGAAAAGACTGGCAATCTACATGAAAAAATTGGCCATTGAAAGCTCTATGGAGCATAGTTGTACTGTGACAAACGTGGGGTTGGGATTGACTTAAAAGACAAATGGTCTATTCTTTATTCCTTCCTTCCTCCTTCCCCCTTTCTTTCTTTCTGTCTTTCTTCAAAGCTCCCTCTTCTAACCCCCTTCTGGGACTCATCCATAACAAAGATTGAGGGTGCTGAGTCAAACTTGAGAGGTCAAAGCCTACTTACGAGCCTGTGAGTCTTTTACCTTCCTTGATCCTCAGAGTATAATAGTATGATTATAAAGAGTTTTGAGGATTAAATGACATAATATAAAAATGCCTAAATATGTGCTTGTCACACAGTAAACATGTCAACCTTTCTGTGACCTTCTATTTTAATCTTCAATTCAATTAAAAATCTCTAGTACATTTCCAGAACTTCTGGTGTGGTCCTGTAGGATCAGTACTGGACTGTGAACTCCAAAGTCTGTACTTCAAACCCACAAGCTACTCCTCAGAAACCTTATACAGGGTTGCTCTGAGTCGGAACTGACTTAATGGTACTTAATAACAACAAATATGTTTCCAAGGAACCCTGGTGCCATAGTGTGTTAAGCATTGGACTTCCTACCAAAAGTTGGTTTTTAAAACCCGCCAGGAGAAACATGAGGCTGCCTGCTCCCATTAAGATTTATAGTCTCAGAAACCCTAAGGAGCTAGTTCCACTTTATCCTTCAGGGTTGGTATGAGTCAAAATCTACTCAACATCAATGGAATTGGTTTTTTATATTTTATGTTTCCATTTGTAAGATGTTATAAGAGGTAATTCATAAGGATAAATTGAATTTTTAATCTCAGAGGAAGGATAAAACCAATACACAAATAGCTATAATTTAAAGCTAAATATGAAAATTACCAAACAAAATATGAGAACTTTATGAAAAGTTGTTAAGTGCTGTCGAGTCGATTCCAACCCATACTGACCCTGTATAGGGGTTCCAAGTAGCTTGAACGGCCTCCTTGCAGTTCAAATGGCTTTGCAGTCTGGCGCATTAACCCATAATGCCACACCAAAATGGGAGTCCCTGGGTGGTGCACATGGTTAAATATACTTGGCTACTAACCTAAGGGTGAGAGGTTTTAGTGTACACTCCGAAGTACTTTGGAAGAAAGGCCTGGCGATCATCTTTCAAAAAATCAGTCTGAATAAACTTGCTGGCAACTGGTAAGAATGCTTTAAGCAGAAAGAAAAGAAAATCAGAACTTGAGAGATCAATTGGTTGCCCTACATACCCTTCCTGGTGTGGATAAGCACTGAACTGCCAGTCTCAAGGTCGGTAGTACAAATTCACCAGCTGCTTCTTGGAAATACTGTACAGGTTCACTACGAGTCAGAACCAACTCCATAGCACTTAACAACAACAACACACACCCTTCCTAATTTTACTGAGTCTTCATCTAGAAGCCCTGTGAGGTACACAGCCTGGGAAGAGCCAGTTGAACTCTTCCACTCAGGACTTGAAGACAAAGGAGGATGAGTTTAGATTTTCTCTGGACACAACGGTTCTAGCGCTTTCATACAATAGTAGCTACCCTACTGGCTTCTCACCTCTTCCCTCGGCTCCTCCAACTCCTCAACAAGCTACCTGAGACCCTTCCAGGAAGTTTCTATTCTGCTTCAGAGAGCCAGAGGCATTTTTATCCTGCTTGCTGTCAAAACTCCTGAATAATTCAAATGGTAGGATTTTGAGAGATGGGGAGAAGGAAGAACTTTCCAGTGGAGGGATCATAGGACAGAGAGTATGGGAGAACTTGATGGGAACATGTAGATGCGTGTTGTTGTTGTTGTTGTTGTTGTTAAGTGCCGTCGAGTCGGTTCCGACCCATAGCGACCCTGTACAGGGTTTCCGAGGGTGTAAATCCTTACGGGAGTAGAAAGCCTCATCTTTCTCCCGCGGAGTGGCTGGTAGTTTCGAACCGCTGACCTTAAGGTTCGCAGCCCGATTCGTAACCACTACGCTACCAGAGATGCATGTAGAGGGTCATAAAAAGATAAGACCAGTAGATAAGGTGATAAGTGAGGATCCTACCACCCACTGTCATTAAGTTGGTTGAGACTCAGAGTGACCTTGTATAGGGTTTCCAAGGCTGTAAATCTTTGTGGAGTCAGAAAGCCTCACCTTTCTCCCTCAGTGTAGTTGGTGGGTAACCATCAGGACTCCTTATTCAGTGAAGACTTCATTTTGCTTGGATTACAATCAATGCTCACAGAAGCAGCAGTCAAGAAATCAAAGGATGTGTTGCATTAGAACTTCTGATGGCCACTGTGGGATAACTGGACTGTGAACCACAAGGTTAGCTGCTCCACCAAAACCCTATATACAGGGTCACTATGAGTCAGAGCTAGAGTCCTGATGTGGCGCTATGGGTTAATGCACTGGACTGCAAAGTTTTTTGAATCACATGGTTGGCGGTTCAAGCTCACCAGCCACTCCTTGGAAACCCTATACAGGGTTGCTATGGGTCAGAATCGACTCGACGGCACTAAACAACAACAACAACATGAGTCAGAGCTAACTTGACAGCACTTAACAACAACAACATTGTGTTAAGCAAATCCACTTCACAAGATCTCTTGAAAAGTGTTCAAGAGCAAAAATGGCAGTTTCAGTACTAAGATGTTCCTGACCGAAGCCTCTTAGTTACCATGTGAAAGTTGGACAATGAATAAGGAAGATCTTAGAAGAATCCATACATTTAAGTTATGGTGTAGGAGAAGATTACTCAAAGTACTATGGACTCCCAGAAAAACAAACAAATTTGTATTGGCTGAAGGAGGATATTTTCAATAACCTCATATGCATATGAAAGCTAGATAATTAACATAGAAATTTGCATTACTTTGGTTATGACCCAAAGCACAAATGACTACCACTACCAAGCAGTCACTGACACTGGAGATGGTGGTGGGTGGTGGTTATGTGCTATGGAGTCTGGTCATACTCATAGTCCCTGTATTGGGTTTCTGAGGCTGTAAATTTTTATGGGAGCAGAAAGCCTCATCTTTCTTCCACAGTGTCTGGTATATTTCAACTGCTGGCTTTGCAATTAGCAACCCAGCGGATAAGCCACTGCACTACCAGAGCTGTGCCTGTTGTTGCCGATGCTGTTAGTCGGTTCAGACTCATTCATGGTGATTCCGTGTATCCAGAGTAGAATCATGGAGTTTTTCAGGGTGACCCTTTGAAAACAGATCACCGGGCCTTACTTCTGAAGTGCCTCTATTGTTTGTTATTACTGTTATTAGGTGTCGTTGAATCAGTTCCAACTCATGGAACCTATTCACTGCCCCTTTCTGCAACATCCTTAAATTGTTGTGTTTGAGCCCATTATTGCTGCTACTGTGTCAATCCATCTTGTTGGAGGGTCTTTTTCCACTGACCCTTCACTTTTCCAACCATGACATCCTTCTTCAGGGCCTGGTGCCTACTAACATGTCCCAAGTATGAGAGACAAAGTCTTACCATTCTCGATTCTAAAGAGCATTTTGGCTGTACTTCTTACAGTACATCTTGTGAGGGGTCTTTCTCGCTGACCCTTCACTTTTCCAAGCATGACATACTTCTTTGGGGGGCTGGTTCTTGCTAACCTGTTCCAGGTGAGACACAAAGTCTCACCATTCTTGATTTTAAGGAGCAGTCTGGCTGTATTTCTTCCAAGACAGATTTGCTTATTCTTCGGCAGTCCATGGTACTTTTAATTCTTTCCCAACACCATAACTCAAATGCATCTATTCTTCTAAAGTCTTCCTTATTCACCACTTAGCCGTCCAGTTTCATATGTGTATGAGGCAGTTGAAAATGCCATGGTCAGGAGCTCTTAGTCCTCAGACTGACAGCTTTGCTCTTGAACACTTTAAAGAGTTTTTTTGGTACCAAATTTGCCTAATGCAATACATTGTTTGACTTCTTAACTGCTGCTCCCATGAACATAGATTTTGTACACAAGCAAATTATTTTCTCTATTTATCATGATGTTGCTTACTAGTGCAACTATGAGGAGTTTTGTTCCCTTATATTGAAGTGCAATCCATACTGAAGGTTATATATAGTCTTTGATCTACATTAGTTAAGTATTTCAAGTCCTCTTTGCTTTCAGTGAGCAAGGTTGTGTCAGCTGCATACCGCACACAGGTTGTTAATGAACCTTCCAATCCTGATGCCATGTTCTTCTTCATATAATCCAGTTTCTTGGATTATTTGCTCAGCATACAGACTGAACATGTTGTTCTGGTGTGGCGCTGTGGATTAATGCAAGGTTGATATGAACGGAAAGGTCAGTGATTCAAGCTTACCAATTGCTCCTCAGGACCCCTATAGAGGATTGCTATGTGCCAGAACCAATTCGACAGCACTCAACAACAACAACATGCAAACTGAAAAACCCTGACTACACACTCTTTCTGATTTTCAACCATTCAGTGTGTCCCCTAACGACTGCCTCTTGGTCTATGTACAGGTTCCTCACAAGCACAGTCTTAAATATTCTGGAATACCCATTCTTTGTAATGCTATCCATAGTTTGTCATGATCCACACAATCAAAAACATCTTTCTTGTAGTCTTCTTTCAGGCACGATATTTGATGTCAGCAATGAAATCCACTGTTCATCTTTTGAATATGGCTTGGATTTCTGGCAGCTCCCTTTTCATGTTATTACTACAACCATGTATCATATCACATGCAGCAAACTTTTACTTATATGTAATATTAATGATATCATTTGATGATTTCTGCATACTATAGGTCACCTTTCTTTGAAATGGACACAAATATAGATCTCTTTCCATCAGTTGACCAGGTAGCCAGCAGTATTCCAAGTTTCTTAGTATAGATAGGTAACTCTAGGTGGATTCAAACTGCCTACCTTTCAGCTAGTAGTCAAGCACTTTGTAATTTGTTCCACCCAAGGAATAATCTGCTGAGCCAAGAAAACCCTCTGGAGCAATTCTACTTTGTAATAAATGTGGTTGCCCTGAGTCAGAATTGATTCCACCTCAACTAACAACAACAAAAACAGGGCTGCGTGAATGAATGGAAAATGGTCTAGGAGAGTAGACAGGTAAGGCTCCAAAGGTGTTGACAGCTGATTGGACAAAGTACTATAACGCATCAAATGTACCATGAGGGTTCACATGTGTGAAACTACAAAGAAAATTGTGACGATATCAGAAACAGGTAAATTGGGGAAACTTTTTTTTTAGAGATGAATGGTTTTGTTTGTGTGTATTCAATTAAATGAATATTTATTGCCAACTTACTACATGAGAAGGCTCTATGGGAGGCACACAAACCAGAAAGTCTCATTCCCTGCCCTCAAGTGACTTTTTGCTAGAAAAGTAGCTATTAGTGCTATAAATAGTCCATTGGAGTAATGAGCCTTATTACTCTTTAATTCTGCCATCTATCTTAGTGCTGAAATAAATACCCAGAGGGCAGGACCAAGTCTTATTTCCTTGTACGGTCCCCAGCACCTTTTTTTGTATGCCCAGTACAGAGCTGTCACTTAATAAATCTTCAACAATGGATGGAAATTCTTTTTCTGAGCTTGCCAAAGAGACTGAGGATTTTGAGTGTTGGTAAAGAGACTGTGAATTCATGATGAGAATTTGAAAGCAAATACTGGTGGACTTACAGATTCCTGTATTTTGATTTATCTACATTAGCATACAGCATAGGATCAGCACTAGACTATGAACCACAGAATTAGTGGTTCAAACCCACCAGCTGCTTCTAGGAAACCCTACACAGGGTCACTATGAGTGGGAACCAACTGGACAGCACTTAATAACAGCAACAACATCAGCACAGGGAGGAGGGACTGAAACATGAATCTTAAGATGACATGATGGTTTTTTACCCAATCTACTAAGTAAGTAGCTTCTCACTACCTCTTCAGACTCCAGAAAAGGCAGCCTCACAGCACCATCTCT
The DNA here is from genome assembly GCF_000296735.1 of Chrysochloris asiatica. Lineage (NCBI taxonomy): Eukaryota > Metazoa > Chordata > Mammalia > Afrosoricida > Chrysochloridae > Chrysochloris > Chrysochloris asiatica. Next base: position 5,142 of record NW_006410607.1, on the reverse strand, counting down.
CAGAGACTGGCCGGATTCATGTAAAAACGGGGGAGGAAAATTACAATGAGTACAAATGAAAGTTCCTATCAACCAAGAACAGTGAGGTGTTCTGTGTATGATCTATACAATTCTGCAGATTCTGGTTCTGAATGACAATCTGGACCCTTGAAGAAACAGCTATGCATTATCTTATTGTTTACATCAAGGAAAAATGGATGAAAGAACAGTTTTAAGTAGAGTACAATTTAGGGTAACAAAATTATAGGAATGTAAATTGCTAAAATACCATCTAGTCTTTTGGTATGCATTTTGTCAAGGGACACTTTGTTGCATTGATAAAGACTGTTTGCTTTGAAAAACAATCCAACTTTAAATTGGTTTTGATGATTAGCAGAATTCATTTTAGATACAAAAAATTTTAAGAGCGCTCCTATAACTTTAGAAAAGCAAAGGGAATTTTACTCAAATTTTCGTTTGAAATCTGCCTTTAGGTGACTATCACATATGAAACATTTCTGTTAGTTACAATAAACCCTCAATTAATCAGAATGCCTCAGGAAGGAACTCTTCTACTGAATTAAATTTTCATTTTGGTTAAGGATTAACCAGAAAGCCCCTTTAGGTGGAACAAATTGAAGTTTTTCCTGAAATACTGCAAGATGATATCTCACCTTAGAAAGTTCAATATAGTAAGCGACATTAGTCCTCTTTTTGGATGTCTCAGAGTCATTGGGAATGCACATGGGCATTTTACAGTGGTAAGCGGGTAGCAGATTGGGTGGGATCTGCAACTAAATCACAGCAAGTTTTAGGATTACTCTATAAGAAGTTAAAATTAACAAAATTCCCTTGTTTTCCCGTATTTGCTACTTTCTTCCGAAAGTTGACTGCTGATTAGAGAGAATTCCAGATAATGAGGGTTCCAGTTAATTAAAATCTAGTTACTAAGTGTTTTGCATGTATATCTTTAAAAAGAAGATTTCTGATATATAAAGCAATTCTCAAATAAAGTATTGGTAAGTAACACGCTGCTTTTATTAATCACATTCTTCCCTAGAGAAGAGTAAGTTAATAGCAAAGTAAGTTTTAGAAATGTTGGGATGATACCCTCTTCATTTTGCTGCTTGTGGTACACTGCTCAGAACAGCCCTTTTTGGGGAGCTTTGTTGGAAATTTTCAAACTGGAAATCTGTGCTTGAGCCCAAGGAATACTGTTTAATATCAAGGAATAGCCCTCCCCACCAAATAACATCCTTCACTCATTTGTCAGCAAACTTTCTTTCCTCAGAGTTCTTTAATTCACCACATCTTTGTGGTGGTACCATCCAAAAAAAATGCCTTGGTTTGGAGTGATTTATGTCCATGTGGTATTTAAAACTGACAAACTGATTAAGAATGATGTCTTTTCATTTAATAGTGGATTTTTGCTAACAATTCATATAAAGTTGTCAATTATTGGATAGCTAAACTTGATGGCACCTAACAACAACAACAAAAAGCAATGTTGTTGTGTTTGTTGTGAAGTGCTGTTGAGTCGGTTCCGACCCATGGTGGTGGTGGTGGTGGTGGTGGTGGTATGAGTTGGTTCCGACCCATAGCAACCCTGCACAGGCTTTCCAACGAGCAGCTGGTGAGCTTGGACCACCAACCTTGGAGTTCAAACGGGTTTGCAGTCTGACACATTAACCCACAGCGCCACACTAAAAATCAACTCTTTAGAAATATTTACAAATATGTTTGGCTCTGTACTATTGCCCTGTGGGTTTTTATTGAGCTCCACTGAAAAGTCGGTTTGAACCACAAGGTACGTGGTTCAAGCTCACCAGTCGCTCCTTGGGAAACCTATACAGGGTCGCTATGGGTTGGAACCAACTCGACGGCACTTAACAACAACAACAACTGTAAGTTATTGCTAACACTGTCATTCACTGTAGTCACACCACTTACTAACACATGGTTTGATCTTCACAATCCAGTGATGATCCCCACCTTACATGCTATCGTTGTTGTTGTTAAATGGCAAGTTGATTCTGACTCATAGCGATGGCAGTCAACAAAAACACCAAAGGAGTAGCCAGTGGGTTTGAACTGCTGACCTTGTGGTTCTTAGTCTAGTGCTGATCCTATTGGGCCACACCAGAGCTTAAAAAGTTTCAAGAACTTGTCTAAGGCAACAAAGCTGCAAAGTACTTGTCTTAGTTATCTAAGGTTGCTTTAGTAAAAATACCACAAGTTGATGACTCTAATAAATGGAAGTTAATTTTCTCATGGGGTCATGGTGTGGCGCGGTAGGGTAAAGCACTGAACTGCAAGGTTGGCTGGTCAAACCCACCAGTCACTCTTCAGAAACCCTACACAGGGTCACTATGAGTCAGAGGTGACTCAATGGCACTTAACAACAACAACAACAATTTTCTCACAGTCTCAGAGGCTAGTAGTTAGAGTGCAGGGCAACGGATCTAGAAGACTTTCTCTGTTGGCTCTGGGTAAAGTCCTTGTCTTCTTTCTGTGGACTTGAGCTCCCTTGTTGTTGTTGTTAAGTGCCGTAGAGTTGGTTCCGACCCATAGTGACCCTGGCTAGGGCTTCCGAGGAGCAGCTGGTGAGCTTGAAGCGCCGATCTTGCAGTTCAAACAGCTTTGCAGTCTGGCGCATTAACCCACAGCGCCACACTTGGAGCTACCAAAATATGTGTTGACATACATCCTCTTCTGGGGTCTAGGCTGTTCCCAGTGCACTGACCTGGGTCCAAAGGACATGCTGCACGCTCAGCTCTTCTTTCTTGGCTGCACTTAAGTCCCTCGCTTTCTGCTCCCATCTCTCTCCTTTTATTATTTTTTAGAATTTTATTTTTAACTTTTTCTTGAGAATTGAGTGCAAGTTTACAGAGCGGATCATCAGTTTTACATTCAACTTTGCTTCATTATCATCAACTTTGCTTCATTACGTGATTGCAATCCCCTCCATACATTTCACAGCACTTACCTCTATTCACATTAACATTGCATTCCTTCCTGTGTCTCCCCTACCTTCAACTTTCCTCAGCCAACCTCCATCTTGTTGTATATTGTCTGCCCTGTCACCTATGTTAACATGTGTCTACCCTCTAACCAGCAAATAATTTCCCCCTTCTTCCCTCTCCACTTTAAACGTCATAGATGATTTCTTTTTTCAAGAAAATCTTTTTATTTTAACTTTTTACAACATTGGTCTCATATATTGTTTGTCCTTTTTGATTAACTAATTTCACTCAGCATAATGTCTTCCAGGTTCAACCATGTTGTGAGGTGTTTCACAGAGTTAACCATTATTCCTCAGTGTTTTGTAGTTTTCCATTTTGTGTATATACTAAAGTTTGTTTAACCATTCTTCTGTTGATAGACATTTAGGCTGTCTCCATATTTTTTATGTCTCTTGTAGACAGCTCATTGAAAGATACTGATTTCTTATCTATTGTGCTCTGTATGTCTCTTGACTATTAGATTTTGTGTGGTACTGCTGGAGTCTTTGTTCCGCATAATTTTTTATGCTGAGTTCATTATGTGAGTTGTTCGGTTTTCTTTTCATTTTGATTTCTCTTGTGTTACTGTTTACTACATCTTCCTGTTTTTTCTTGTGATGTGCAGGTATATTCTTTTTCTTTGTGGTTACCCTATCTTATTAATTTTTCACCCGATTAAATTTGCCTGTTTTATCTTGAAATCTACTTGACTTCCTTGCCATTTGGAAGTTCTGTATCTACACTATTCCTTCTTTTGCTTTGTAGTTGACTACATTATACACTGATATCTCTGGTTCCCTATTTTTAGTCTTGTACGTTTGTTTTGCTTTAAATACTTAAATATCTGGATTGAGTTCTGGGTGATGTATGGTAATCTCAGGTTGTTGTCTGCTGTTGTTGGTCTATCGCCAAAGAATACCCCTTGGTATTTTTTGTAAAATTGATATGGTCATTACAAATTTTTGGTTAGCAATTTGTTTTGTATATGTCATCCCATTTCCTTCTTGCCTGCATGGTTTCTGCTGAGAAATCAGAGCTTAGTTTTATTGGTTCTCCTATGTAGGTAACTTTTCATTTTTCTGTAGCTGCTCTCAGGATTCTTTCCTGGCCTTCAATTTTGGAAAGTTTGATTTTCTAGGTGATTTTCTTTTGAGATCTACCCTGTTTGGGGTTTGTTCAGCTTTTTGTATGCTCATATTTCATGATGTTAGGGAAGTTTTCTTCCAACAACACTTTGACAACTTTTGCTGTATTTGTCTCTTCCTGCTCAGGAATTCTAATTACCCAAAAATTGTTTCTTTTCATGGTTTCCCACATAACTCTTAGGCTTTCTTCAGATTTTTTTCATTCTTTTTTCTGATTGTTCTCCAAGCATACTAGCACTGAGAGATTTATCTTCAAGCTCACGTGTACTCCTTTGCCCTTTCAATGCATAGTACATTTCTGAGATCTTAGAATTAATCTTCTGGATTTCTAATTGCAGGTTTTGTATTATTTCAAAGTTTACATTTATTTTGTCAATTTATTCTTATAGTGTTTTCCTGAATTCTTCTAAGTTTCCATTGTGTTCTCCTTGCTTTCCTCAATCTTTCTATCCATCCTTGGAAGATACCTATTATCTTTTTTATTATTATTATTTTTCCATAGGTCCATTGCTTTGTCTTCCACAGAAACGCTTTCTGTCTCTACATCTTGGTCAGGGTTTGAGCCACTCTCTCTTATTAATTCATGTGAACTAAAATTGTGTGTTATCTCCATGACATTATGAGGTTGCTGTATTTGTAAAAACAAACATGACACTTGTTAGACCTAAAAGGGTGAAACTTCGACAGGAGGAGCGCCTATTACTCAAGGAGCTCACAAGGTGGTTGTGGAAGGGATATGACAGCAAACTTGTTGGCTCTAGATGGAGTTCCTATTTGTTGTTGTGGTTAGGTGCCATTGAGTCAGTATCGACCCATAGCGACCCTATGCACATCAGAATGAAACACTGCCCGATCCTGGGCCAGCCTCACTACTGTTGCCATGCTTGAGTCCACTGACACTGCTACTTGGCCAGTTAATTTTGTTGGGGGTCTTCCTCTTTTTTTCTGACCCTCTACCTTGCCAAACATGATATCCTTCTCCAGAGACTGGTCCCTCCTGACAATATGTCCAAAGT
>NW_006410606.1:12302-14020 GCF_000296735.1 Chrysochloris asiatica | reverse complement strand
CAGCAACAATAATTAATGAAGTGAAAACTGAGCTGCTTTGCATGTGTTTATCATCTCTTGGGATATTCTTGATTGTATATCACCTGATCTGATTTCTTACCTAGTTTTCTATTGTGTTATGTATCTTTTCCCCTAATAATTTACCAAAGGACTTTTATATTCTGGTTCAGCTCCACTGTAACTATGTATGTTACAGTGGTTTGACTTTCCCTCTTTTGGTGATGCATTTTTAAAAGAAACAGATCTTAATATTAATAAAATTCTGTTTATCAATCTTTTTCTTTATGGTTAGTGGTTTGTGTATCTTGTTTAAGAAATACTTACGTATGTTAACATCACGACAATATTATGTAATAGTCTCAGATCTTTATCAAGGAGCCCTGGTAGCATAGTGAGTTGGTTGTACGTTGGGCTGCTAACCGAAGCTCTGGTTGCATAATGGTTATGAATCGGGCTGCTAACCTCAAGTTCAGCAGTTCGAAACTACCAGCCATTCCGCAGGAGAAAGATGAGGCTTTCTGCTCCTGTAAAGACTTACAGCCTCCGACACCCTGTACAGGGTCACTGTCAGTCAGAGTCGACTCCATGGTACTTAACAACAGCAACAACAACAACAGGGACTCCATGGGAGAAAGAAAGATGGGACTTTCTGTTCTTGCAAAGATTTAAAGTGTCAGAAACTCTATAGGGTAGCACATATCCACCACCCTCAAGATCTTTATGGTTTTAATTTTGAAAGATAGGCAAAATTTAGATGCTTACTGAAAAATAAAAATACATAACTCATCATTAGGTTTGACAACTCTTAAAATGTTTTGACACAAGATAACCTGTTAATCTCTGTGTAATACAGAAATCTCAGGACCACTTTCCAGCTCATTGCAAAATACTGTAAATATTCCATAATTCAAAATAGAGAGCTTGCAAATCATCTTGGGGATGGGTACGCTTTAAATGCTCAAGCCCCAACAAACCAATGTGGATACACCCTGCCCTTCAGCTCTATGGACGCTCTAACCCTTTGTATCAAGATACCTCCTGTAGGTAAGCAGAAGAGAGATGTGTTGGCAGAGAGACCTACTGAAAGCACCAGCTGCAAACCCTGTATCAAACATGAGGGAACTTCAAAAACTTCCTGGAAAAATGGAGCTAAAAGATAATGGAATTTTTCCATATGCTTTTTAAAACTCCCTTGTATTTGTAAGACTGGATTTCTTTTTTCTTTTTAAGTTTTTGTTGTGCATTGAGTGATAGTTTACAAGGGGGAAACATCAGTTTTAAAGTCATGCTATCATATTCGTTTCATTGCAATGATTACAATTCATCATTCAACAGTATTTGCTTCTATTCCCTATTTCGGGGAGTGTTTACCCACACACTCAGGATTATACAATCATTCAAACAGCCAAAGGGTACACCCTAACCCATATATATTTTTTAATTATTTTGCCTTTTTTTTGTAATGTTTTATTGTGAATTGTGTGATAGTTTACATGGAAGAACATTAGTTTTACATTCATCCTATCATATATCATTTCATTGCAATGGTTACAATCCCCACCATGCATCATTACCCAACCAAAGTATAAATATACCCTGCAAGCCTGCCCCCGAGTCATCAGCACACAGCCCCTCTCCCTCTCTGGGTCTAAAGTCCCCAACCACTGCGTCTCTCCACTTCATCATCTCTGCCTCCATCTCAGGTGTCACTGCTTTTC
>NW_006410606.1:3101-5567 GCF_000296735.1 Chrysochloris asiatica | reverse complement strand
CAGCTACTGACCCTTCTTGGGTAATATAGGGAGAGAAAGAGCCCACCAAAGGTAGAAGGGTGAACATAAAACAGCAAAACAGCACCAGCAATAGAACAAGAAAAAAAATAATGAAAACAAAACAAAACTAGACTGAATACTGCAGTTTATAATCACAGAAAAGGGAGAGGAGGGAGAGAAGAAAAAAAAAAAAAAATCTGTAGCCTAATATGAGTATGAGTTTAATGTCCTTTCTTCAGCTTCTTGCTTTCAAAGGTGCCTGAGAGGTTTCAAGATGCTACTGTTGGTTGTTTTGCTATACCTCAGGCTTTAATTTAATTTTTGGCCTGTTTTGTTTTTAAACTCTCTTTCCCTCTCTACAGCCTTGTCCTGGCCTTTACCTATTAAAAAAAAAAAAAAAGCTCAGTGCCTGCTCTTGGACTGAGTATCTGTGCACATGTGTGGCAAAAGAACCCACCAGTGCTGAAGGTGGGGGCTATCCACTTGCTAAGGCACCCCCTCTAGTCACCAGAATGGAGGTGCAGAAATAGTGGAGGGATCAATGACCAGATATCAAAAAAGAAAATCAGAACAAAGCAAAACCAACAAAGTGTATTGTCTACCTTTGCTCCAAGGTTCCTGCGGCATTTTTCGTGGTGTTTCTGCTCCCCCACTTGGTCTTGCCATTTGGTCTTGCCCGCGATGTCAGCTCCGTGCCTCTGAGATTCAAAAGTATGCAATTTCTTACTTCTGCTTTAAGTTCCACTAGCTATATACCTTCAAACTTTTAAAATATACCTAGCTATGTGGTTCCGAGTTTTGGGCTTCTGCCCTGGATTTTCTTTGCCTGGTATTCTGTGGAATGGCTGATGGCAAACTTCATTGCACCTCCACTGTTGTTGTTGTTGTTAAGTGCCATCGAGTCGGGTCCGACCCATAGCGACCCTGTACAGGGTCCATCAATCCCCATCTACCTGGATTTCTTATTTTTATGTGAAAGATAACTGAATAAAAGTACTACCATTTTTCCCCTCAAATCTGGACCATTGGGGTGCTCCCTGAGCTGTGTTCACCCCCAGTACTTTGCTATCAACAGTGAGCAATTTTTTAAAAAATGTTTGAGCTAGGTTTGTGTATTAAAGGTTCGCCGTAGTAGCAATGAGGAGGACCAATTGTAATAATGCAAGGGAGTTACTAACATAGTCTATGTGAGAAGCAATTCAGGTTTGTGACTATAAGGCTGGACAGATACTGGTGGACCCAAGGGGTGGTTAAAGGCAGGACTTGATCATTTAGAAATGATACTCAACATTTGGGTATGGGATAGAGAATATTGGAGGAGAGCAAACTTGAGAGGCATGAAGAAAGTCATGACGACTTTGAGGATAGCTATATGGCTTAGAATTTTGTCCTTTGTACAGAAAACTGCTTCCCAGTCTGATTGTATCTCCTGCTGCTATGAAGCAGGAGGTAATTGGGACCAAATACAAGTTATTTCAAAGCTTCTCTGCCTAATGCATTCAGAAAAGCACAGCCACCCCAGCTGCTCTACCCTGTGACAGGTAAATTTCATGTGGATAATAACACCAGCACTCTGCATCTGATTAATGTGTACCTTTGGGGAACAACGCCCAGTGATAGATTTACCGTCTTTTTAAATGTATCAAGTCTTGACTCTGCGCTGTGCATCACATTGTTTCCAGGCAACCTAAGTTAACAAATAAGCTCATTAATGTGGACAGTTAGTAGTTTGCTAATGTGGATTTTGGTAATCAAGGGAATGGTACCTGGTAAGGGTTAAAGAGCAACAGCACATAATTTGTGAAAATTTAGACCGTTCAGTATCTGAACTGGATCTGAACTTCCTCTTCCAACAGAACCAGGATGAAGAGAGTTGGCATCATCACTAAAAAGCTATATGATGCCATCCTCTTACTCCCTCCATTATCTCCCTTAATAAGAAGCTAGAACCAGAAGAGAACTGGAGGTGAAGAAAAATGAGGAATACCTATAGAATCAGATCAACAGAAGAATAGATGGAGACGATGGAGAAATTATATGCCCAGACAAACACCTCTAAAACCAGTTCAATTCAACTAACCCTTTAAGAGTTCTAATACATAACCAAGAGTAGCACAGTGGCTCCATACAGTAAGCACTGGACTATGAACCACAAGGTCTGGGGTTTGAGCCCACCAGCTGCTCCACAGAAGAAAGATAAGAATCTCTGTTCCTGTGAAGATTTAAAAGCCTCAGAAACCCTATACAAGGCTGCTATGAGTCAGAACTGACTATACAGCACTTAAAAACAACATTTCTAACACTAACACAGAGATAACTATACCATTGGGTAGAAGGTGTTGTTGTTAGGTGCTGTTGAGTTGATTTTTGACCAGTAGCAAATCCATATGACAGAGTAAACTTACCACATAATCTTTAAGGAAGCATATCATCAGAATTTTCTCCTGCAGAGATATCTGTTAATTT
>NW_006410606.1:0-1445 GCF_000296735.1 Chrysochloris asiatica | reverse complement strand
TCTTCAGTGCTGCATTAATTTTTTGAAAGATTTCAATTTGTTTTCCATCCAATCCTGGAGACTTCTTTTTTGCTAATACCTTGAGTATAGCTTGGACTTCTTCCTTGAATATTATCAGTTCTTGATCATATGCTAACTCTTGAAGAGTCTGAACATCAACCATTTTTATTTTTGTGCAGTGACTTTACTATCAATAAACATAAGGTGGCATTATAAGATAATCACTGGGCTGCTAACTGTAAGGTCAGCAGTACAAAAACACTAGTCCTTCCTAGGGAGAAAGATGAGGCTTTCTACTCCACAAAGATTTATAACTGTTTGAAACCCTATATAGAGTCCCTAAGTCAAAAGCTACTCGATGGCAGTGGTTTTGTATCAATAACTATAGCTTCTGTGGTTAAAGAGTTGAGGTTAGAGATACTTGCCTCACCATGTCTCCCACTCTACTCTGTCCATGCCAACAAAGAAGATGCAATAAAGAGGGTAGAGGGTCAGGGTGGTCCAAAGAGGGGAGAGACTTCCTAGGGATGAGACAATTAGAGTCCTCAAAGGAAAATTGTGAGAAATCAGAGGATAATTGAGAAAGAAAGACTTTTCCACAGTTCCTTGTTCTAGTACTTAATAACTGGCGTTGACATACGAAGGGAATTCAAGAGTTCATGGGGGAAAATATCCATTATCTTTTCATTCCATTTGTCTTTGAACTATTTGAAGCCTGCTTCTGTAGGATAAGCACTGTACTGTGAACCACAAGGTTGATTGTTTGAGCCTGCCAGCTGCTCCTCTCAAGAACAATGAGACTTTCTGCTCTTGCAATCATTTACAGCCTTGAAACCGTACAGTAGGGTCACTGTGAGTCAGAACTGACTTCACAGCATTTAATAACAACAGTAACATATTTGAGAATGTCCTTACATAAAATACCCAGAACTTAAAGATAGACACAGTTTGCTGAATTTGGCTTTTAGGTATTTGCGCTAAAGAGTATTATTGTATAATCTAGTCAGTTGGCCACAGAAATAAGAATAGTAAATATTGAGAACTCAATATATGCCAAGTACTATCTAAAGTGCTTTTAACAGATTAATGTACAAAATCCTGTTTAACAACCTATAAAGTTGGTACTATTTTCTCTTATGTGAAGAAAGGGAAAGCTTAAGTATTTTGCACAAGACAGCATACCAGTAATTGGAAGAACTGGAATTCAGTTTCAGGCAGCCTTTGTCCAGAGTCTTTGCTTTTCACCACACTGCTTACTGTCAACTCATATGTGTATTTGCTGCTTTATTTATCATGTCTTTTTAAAAAGTGGTCTGGAACGGGCCTTACTGTCCTTCTGTCCTTTCAAGTGGAGATTTCCCACCTCAGAAGGTTCTGGATGGGGTTCAGAATTCCACCTATGGTCTTATGTAATGCAGAGGCTCCGCAGGAAGCCTGCTTCACTG
>NW_006410605.1:18178-23553 GCF_000296735.1 Chrysochloris asiatica | reverse complement strand
CATTGTACCTCATGACTGATCTGGATATGTTCTTTTTGACAATAAAAAAGTGGAACTAGAAAGTGTAAAATTCAAGGGAATGTACAGAGAAGGAGGCGGATAAAGAATAAATAAACGAAAGCAACGAAACAACAGAAGAAAAAAGCAAACCCCAAAACAACAACAATAAAAAACAGTGTAGCTGTTGGACCTGAGAGGAGAAAACTCTGGGGGGCTCCTGTCAGCCTAGGAGCTCATAAAGTGGGTGTGGGCCAAGTTTCCAGCCCTGGGTGGAGTTCCTATCGTCCTCAGTGTTATCTATGTTCAGGGCACTCAGTCTGGAAGTAGTTTGTGAAGGCCTTTGATGAAGCTGGTTTCAGTGTCTATTAGGACCACAGGGCAGCTGGGGAAAGGGCGACTGTTTAAATTCTTGTCTGGTGACATTGTGACTCCAATAGGTCTGGAGCCGAGCCCACCTGAATTCAGGTACCAAAGTAGCACAGCCGGCCCCTGCTTCACACTGATATGGTCATGACTCCAAACTCCAAAAGAACAGGGTCTACGCTGGGGGGGTGGATGGAGGTAGGAACGCTGGGGGGGTGGATGGAGGTAGGAGCTGATCACCAGGGGAGAATGGGGGGAAAGAAGGAATCTAACTTTTCCAGTTGCCTGTGTGCATCTGCTCTGCCAGGCCACCTTCTGTTGCCAAAGCTGCTATCAATGGGCCAAGATGATCCCACCTCATCTGGCCTGCTGCTCATCCATCAGTCTCTCTTTCTTGTGGTCTATAATTAGCTTCTCCTCCCAGCAAGCACTCAATCCACTTCTCTCATCTTTCCTCTGAAGTTCAGAGTTCTAGAATTTTCATCTGTGTCTGTTTCCTTTGGTCTGTTGTATTTTTGTTGTTGAGGGTCTGTGTAGTAGGTCTGCCTAATGAGATAGATTGACATGGTAACTGCAGTAATGGGCTCCAAGATAGCAATCATTGGAGGGTGACTCAGAACTGGAGAGGGTTTCATTCTGTTGTAAATAGTTCACTATGAGTTGGAACTGACTTTACAGCAGTTAACAACAACAATAACATATGCTTAGACTGACTTTTGACTAACTGATGTTAGATATAAAATATATTTCATTTTTCTGACTTACATTCAAATTTGACTCACACACAGATTTAGGAACTGAACCCATTTGTAATTTAGAGACTGCCCATAACTTCTTTGGGAACCAACCCAGTTAAATTTCTGGAAGGAGCAATCCCAATGAGAGTAAATCCTTAACACACTTTAGAATTTTTCTCCTTATCAAAATGGACTTATTTTCAAAACTCTTACAGCACAATAACCTGACAGTTTTCTACTAAGAAACTACCGTTGAAAGAGTCCAGCAAAACTCTCACAGGTGGCAAGAACTGAGGGAAGTTAATTTTACAGGCAGCATACACAACTTTTAAAACAAGTAAGTTTCCTTTTCATGCCAATTAGACTTGGGTTCCATAAAATCAAATGGAAGACAAGAAAGAGACCCTCCTGGCTGGAGTTGATTAAAAATCATTTACAAATCTAAGTTTCCACAATTTCACATCATTTGCCATTATCTGCATTCACTTTTCTCTCCTCTCTATCCCTCATCTCTCTGAATTTGTAGACTGTGGGTTCTACTGAAGATGTTTCAGTCCTATAAGCTTCTCAAATGTCCATGACTTATTTGAAAAGCAGCCTGACCCAGGAATAGGCCAATGCACCACAGGGAAAAGTTATGATTGCTTTCTTTGTCAAGTTAAGTAGAAAATTAGAGCAGAGGACTGTAACACTTCATTTGCTGGGATCAACATGAGATGAACTCTTCAGTGCAAGTACATTTTTCAGAGTGTAAATATTGGAAATATGAGCAAATGCTTGCTTCATTTCTAGTCCTACATAAATTACTTAACCTACCAAAGTTTCCATTTATTGACTATAAAAATGTTTATTTCACCCATTGTGAGTACTAAATGAGAAGATCTTTTATGCACCTACCTATAGTTCCTGCCACATTGTAGACACATTTCTTAACGCTAGTTCACTTCCCCTCATAGGTGTCAAGACTCTAAAAGACAAATCTACAGGCCCTACTCCCATAATCTTGACATCTGAACCAAGACTTCACTTATAAGAAAATTTTATAGCCAATGGTAGACTGCACCAGCAATTTATCTAGATAATTCATTGACGTTTAGTTGATTCCGTATCATGGTGACTCTAATCATGGTGTTTTGAATTGCCCCATACGGTTTTCTAGGTTGTAATGTTTATAGAAGCAGACTGCCACATCTTTCTCTCGCAGAGCAGCTGGTGGGTTCAAACCACTGGTCATTCAGTTCAGTTAGCAACTGAGTGTTTAACTACTGTGTCATCAGGGTTTTTATTTATCTAGAAGAAATAAACTAAAATAATTATACACCAAAAGGGAACAAAAATTTAAATTGTTATATCTCCAGATGATTGGCGTTTTTCTAGAGAATATACAAAAATATTAATTGAAAATAATTGTCATGGATTTAGTTGGATGTGAGCCAAATTAGGTGGAGGTTTATAACAATGATCTCTCTCTGTCATATAATACAAAGCTTCAAACATGAAAAGGAAATACCTATGTCAAATCCTGGTTCTTCTCCTTATTAGCTATGTAACCAATCTCCAGTGAACTCTGATCCTTATTTTCCTTTCCTGTAAGATGTGTATAATAACTTTCTTCCAGGGCAAGTATATGACATACTAAACAACAACTGTTAGGAATTAATATCAATAATAGTGTAATTATCAGTAACCATAACACACATAAGATCCTTATTCTCAGCAAAATTAAAATCAAGATAAAGATATACCATGTAGTAACAATTTTTTGCTCCTCTGAAAAGCAAATGCTTCTTCAGATTGATTTCTACTAGCAAAAAATGAGATTAATTTCACTAATGCATTCTTCCAACATGATTCATTATTTACTTGTATTGATCATCCAAGATTATTGAGTTCACACTGTTAAGACAGAGATAAAGGAAAAAGAGAAGGGTACTAACATTTATTTTCTATTCCATATAAGGTATTGTGCTAATTGCTTTAGCATATATCAGTTATGTTAGCTGTTGTCACTTTGAGAATGAAGGTGCACCTGACTTCATCCATGGGTATTTTTAGTCACCTCATAAGCATGTAAAATCTGGGCAATGAATAAAGAAGACCATAGAAGAATTGATGTTGAATTAGGTATTTGTGAAATATTTTGAATATACTAAGGACTTCCAGGAGACTGAACAAATCTATCTGAAGCCTCTTAGTAGGATAGATCGAAAGACTTAGTAGCAGTTATTTTGCTCATTTTATTAGGTGGGACCAGTCCTTGAAGAAAGACAACAGGCTTGGTAAAGTAGAAGTTCCTCAATAAGATAGATTGACACAGTGGCTACAACAATGGGCTCAAACATAACAATGATTGTGAAGGGGATGCAAGTTTATAGAGCAATTTCAGCAATTCGTATACATTAATTGATGGTAATCACCACAACAGCAATCGTTCCACATCCTCTCTGTGTTTATCATTGCCCTTCATCCTTCTTTAATATCCCTTCCTGTGCCATCATCACAAATGTTATCACATCCTTGCCTCCAAGGGGCATTCCAACTGAACCTCTTCTAAGCCAGACCTGTTTGGTCTTCTGGCAATCCATGGAACTTTGAATATTCTTCTCCAACACTATAACTCAGATGCACCATTCTTCTACGGTCTTCCTTATTCATTGTCCAACTTTCACATGCATATACCATGGCTTGAGTCAGGCGTATTGTAGTCCTCAGACTGACATCTTTGCTCTTGAATACTTTAAAGAGGTTTTGTACAGTAGATTTGCTTAATAAAATATGTAGTTTGATCTCTTGGCTGCTGTTTCCATGAGTGCTGATGATTGATCTGAGCAAAATGAAGTCTTGGACAACTTCAATCTTTTCTCCACTGTAGTATCAATGGAGAAATCTTGGTGTTATTTCTTGGTCCATTGGTGAAGATTTTTGTTTTTCTTTGCATTGAGATGCAACCCATAGTGAAGGCTGTGGTCTTTAATCTTCATCCGTATTTTAAGTCCCCTTTGCTTTCAGCAAACAAGGTCGTATTATCTGCATATCATGAGTTGTCAATGCGTCTTCTTCCAATCTTTGATACCACATTTTTCTTCACATAATCCAGCTCCAGTCATTAGTCTAATGAATCAATTACATTCTTAATATGTTCTCTAAATTCAGATATGTTCAAGAGCATATTTTGGCTCATGTGGACTTGTTTTAATTTTTTCCATCTTTAGCTTGAACTTGCATATGAGCAGTTGATGGTCTCTTCCACAGTCCATCCCTTGCCTTGTTTTGGCTAATGATAATGATATGGAGCACAGTCTCTTCTCACAGATATAGTCAATTTTATTTCTGTGTATTCCATCTGTTGAGGTCCATGTGTATAATCACCTTCAATGTTGTTTAAAAAAGGTATTTGGAATGAACAAACCATTAGTCTTACAAAATTTTATCATGAGATCTCCAGCATCTTTTCTAACATCAAAGCCATTGTTTTCCAATTACTGATCTTTCCTCTTTGTTTTCAACATTTGCATTCCAATCACCAGTAATTATCAATGCATCTTGATTGCTAGTTTGATCAATTTCAGACTGAAGAAGCTGACAGAATTCTTTTGTTTCATCACCACTGGCTTTAATGATTGGTGCTTAAACTTGAAAAATAATGGTATTAATTGGTCTTCTTGAAGGCGTATGGATAAATCCTATCACAGATAGCACTGTATTTCAAGATAGATCTTGATATGTTCTTTTTGATGATGAAATCTACATGATTCTCTTGAATTTGTCATTCTCAAAATATTAAACCATATGATTGCCAATTCCTGTCCATTTTAGCTCACCAATGCCTAGGATATTGATATTTATGCATTTTCATTTCATTTTTGACAATTTCCTATTTACCTAGATTCATACTTCGTAGGTTCCATTTATTAATGGATGTTTGCTGCTGCTTCTTCTCATTTTGAGTTGTGCTCCATCAGCAAATAAAAGTCCTGAAAGCTTTACTTCATTCATGTCATCAAAGTCAGCTCTACTCTGTGGAGGCAGCTCTTCCCTAGTCACATTTTGAGTGCCTTCCATCCTGAGTGGCTCATCTTTTGGCACTATATCTCACTATGTTCCTCTGGTATTCATGAGGTTTTCACTGGGTAATCATTCATAAATAGTCTACCTCTCTTTCTTTCTAGTCTGTCTTAGTCTGGAAACTCCAGTGAAACCTGTCCACCATGGGTGACCCTAGTGGTAATCAAAATAGCAAAAGCATCGCTCCCAGTATCACAGCAACATGCAATC
>NW_006410605.1:17382-18078 GCF_000296735.1 Chrysochloris asiatica | reverse complement strand
TCCAGCCATCGAAGCCAGATCAAGTGGGTACTATCTGCAAGTATGGGTGTTCTTGTGCATCTCCCCTCACTTCATATCAGCTGGACGCCTCACTCTCTGCTCTAGTCCTCTGTGGCCATGTCACTGCCTCTGGGCCAAGGAGCCCGCGGGTCTTGCTATAGCTGCTGGCAAACCAGGTCTCCACTTAGGTTCACAGGAGTCTGTTGAGCGTTGTAGGGCTTAGCTTGCAACTTCATTGCTGTTTTTCCCTCAGCTCCCCTTATTAGTGACGAACGTGGTCACCAATCAGAGCATGTATTCCCATTGAGTCTTAGTCTTGGAAGGGGGTTTGCCCTGAGGGGACCCGTCTACTTGGCTTGATGTCTCCTGGGCGAGCAACTTGCTTGTTCTTATAGAATTCAGTTAGACTGCCTATATTGTTTTGTATTTTTGCTGTTTGTCTTTCTTTCAAGAATTATCTTCTGTTCTACTAGCCGCTCCAGGTGATCTGCTTGTCCTTTCAAGTGGAAATTTCCCACCTCAGAAGATTCTGGGTGTGGTTCAGGATTCCATCTATGATCTTATGTAATGCAGAAGCTCCACAGGAAGCTTCCTTCACTGAGCACATTGTAGCCCCATTTTAGGTATTCCAATCAGTTATAGGCAGAAGATGGACTTACAAGCTTTCTATGGTGATATTTCTGGCTATTCCTTTCT
>NW_006410605.1:15237-16944 GCF_000296735.1 Chrysochloris asiatica | reverse complement strand
TGTGTGTGTGTTTGACAGAATATTTCTACTTACATATTTATATGGGGGACTGGTATGTAGCACTAGACTACTAGCTGCAAGATTAGTGATTCAAATCCACCAACCACTCCTCATAAACCCTATACAGGGTTGTTGAGTTGCAACCAACTTAATGACACTTTACAACAACATTTATATATGCTGCAAATATATCCATGAGTATAGGAGAGCTGTAGCCAATCACCATGAGAGAATGTTTTATGGGACTGAGGACCATAATCCTGGGGGACACTAAGATTAACTGGCATTGAATAATCCACAAAGACAATCAATGTTCTGTATCCTACTTTAGTGAGTAATAACTGGGGTCTTAAAAGCTTGTTAGTGACCATCTAAGGTGCAACTATTCATCTTACTCTGTCCAGAGAAAAGAAGAGTGAAGAAGACACAAGAAAATACGCTAGTCCTAAGGCCTAATGGGCTAGGTGAACCCCAGCCTTGATAACCTGAGACCAGACGAACTAGATGGCGCCTGGCTATCTACCACCACTGCTGACCACTTAGAAAGGAATCACAGTAAGAGATTCTGGATAGAGTGGGAGAAAAACATGGAATAAACTTCAAAATCATTTTAAAAAAACAAAAAGGTTCACTGGTCTGATAAGAGACTGGAGGGACCCTTGGACCTATGACCCTCAGAAACCTTTCGAGCCTGGAGCTGTCTTTTTTTCCCACAAAATTAAGGAAGCTGAAGCGTGCACAGGCTAAATACATGTCAGAGCTGGGATTACAGTTGGGGTAGGTAGGATTTTGAAGCCCTTATTCTCCAGTTCATTGGAAATGCAGAGATCCCTAAAGCATTACAAAGGATGAAAGAAAGCCTGCATTTTTATAGCAGAATTTTTGCTTATATTTTAGTGAGAATATTTCCCCCAAATAAATATGAAATAAAATGGTTCCCTTTTATTTAGTATTTTCCTAATGCTGAAAACAAAATAAGTAAGTTTTTTTTCCCCTTGCTGACTGTGAAAAATGAGTTCATCAAAATGAGTAAGTGTTCCTTGATTGTAATGGGGTATTCTAAAACTCTTCTGTTTTATAAACTTTCTAACAATGTCACCTTCTGTAAGTTGTAGTTCTTCTCGCTTTCATTTCTTTCTTTCTTGGGCTAAGTAGTACCCTTGGGCTAGAGGGTGCAAACACCCTGTGGAGAGAGTAAATCAAAAAGTGCTATTGTTAGGAACATAGATTCCCATTGACAGAAGGAGTAAGTGGATGCTGCTCTCTCAAGACATCAAAACAAAACACTCTACTGAGTTGAAGTAGGGCCTTTAAACTACTACCACAAACTATTACTAAGACCTCCTGAAAATGTCATTGTGTTAAAAACAGCATTAGGTAACTTCTAGTATGTTTCCACAAAGCAGATAGAAGAGAAAGGACATCTGTTGATAGCATGTGCAAATTCTTTATATCATACTGTTGTTGTTAAGTGCCATTGAGGCGATTCTGACCCGTAGTGACCCAGTATAGGGTTTCCAAGGAGCAGCTGGCGAGCTTGAACCACTGACCTTGCAGTTCAAATGATTTTGCAGTCTGAAACATTAGCCTATTGATGGTAGTGTGCCGTGGAGTTGATTCTGACTCATAGGGACCCTGTATAGTGTTTCTGATGCTGTAAATCTTTATGGAAGCAGAAAGCCTCATCTTTCTCCTGTGGAACGGCTA
>NW_006410605.1:14628-15137 GCF_000296735.1 Chrysochloris asiatica | reverse complement strand
CCAGTTCTGCCAGCACCATCTGTTGAAAAGACTATCACCTCCCCATGCAATGTATTTGGGTACTTTGTCAAAAATCAGTTGGCTGTATGTGGATGGGTTAATTTCTGGATTCTCGATTCTGTCACAATTATAAATGTATCTTTCATTGTACCAGTATCTAGCTGTTTTGACAACTGTAGCCATGTAATAAATTTTGAAGTCTAGGACAGAGAGGTTTCCAAACTTCTTCTTAAGCAGTGCTTTGCTTATCCTGGGTCTCTTTCCTTTCCATGTAAAGTTTGTAATTGTTTTTTTACATCTCTTTGAAGAATGTCTTTGGAATCTGGATTGGGATTGCATTATATGTGTTAATTGCTTTGGGCAGTATCGACATTTTCACAATGTTAAGTCTTCCTATCCAAGAGCATTGGTACATTCTTCCATTTTTGTAGGTCTCTTTTGGTTTCTTGTAGTAGTGTTTTGTAGTTTTCTTTGTATGAGTCCTTTGTTTCTCTGGTTACATTTATTCC
>NW_006410605.1:12957-14415 GCF_000296735.1 Chrysochloris asiatica | reverse complement strand
TATAGCTCTTGCTAAGACTTCCAGCACAATATTGAATAGGAGTGGTGACAAAGGGCATCCTTGTCTGGTTCCTGTTCGCAGAAGAAAGGCTTTCAGTTTCTCTCCATTGAGAATAATGTAGGCTGTTGGTTTTGTACATATGCTCTTAATTCTGTTGAGGAATTTTCCTTCAATTCCTATTTTGTTGAGTATTTTTATCAGGAATGGATGTTAGATTTTGGGAAATGCCTTTTCTGCATCAATTGATATGATCATGTGGTTCTTTTCTTTTTTTCTTATTTATATGGTGGATTACGTTGATCGTTTTTCTAATGTTGAACCATCCTTGCATCTGTAGTATGAATCTCACTTGATCATGATGTATTATCTTTTTGATGTGCTGCTGGATTCTGTTAAGAATTTTTGCATCTATGTTCATGAGGGATATTGATTGGTCTATACTTTTCTTTCTTAGTGACAACTTTCCCTGGTTTTGGTATGAGGGTTATGCTTGCTTCATAAAATGTTTTAGGAAGTTTTCTATCCTCCTCTATATTCTGGAATAATTTGAGTAGAATTGGTGACAGCTTTTCCCTGAATGCTTGGTAGAACTTACCAGTGAAGCCTTCTGGACCCGGACTTCTTTTTGATTGGGAATTTTTTTGATGACCTGATCAAATTTCTTCTTTTGTTATGGGTCTGTTCATGTTTTCTACTTCACTGTGTGTAAATTTAGGTAGTTCATGTTTTTCTGAAAATGCATCCATCACTTCTAAGTTTTCAAATGTGTTGGAGTACAACTTTTCATACTATTCTGTTATTATCCTTTTGATTTCCTTTTGTACCGTTGTGACACCGCCCAAATGGTTCCTAATGTGTGTTATTTGTGTCTTCTCCTTCTTTTCTTTTGTTAGGTTTGCCAGTGGTCTGTCAATTTTGTTTATCCTTTCAAAGAACCAGTTTCTTGTCCTGTTGATTCTTTCTATAGTTCTTCTATTTTCTATCTTATTTATTTCTACTCTAATCTTTATTATTACTTTTTGTTTTGGTGGTTGTAGCTTCCCTCTGTTGGTCTGTTTCTAATTGTTGTAGATGTTGTGTTAATGTGTTAATTTTGTTTTTTTCTTCTTTTTGGATGTGTTCATTTATTGCAATGAATTGTCCTCCCAGCCTGCTTTCGCCATGTCCCAAAGATTTTGGTATGTTGTGTTTATCGTTCTCATTTGTTTCTAGGAACTTTGTGAATGTATATTTAATTTCTTCTACTACCCAGTCACTTTTCAGCAGGGTGTTATTCCGTTTCCATGTATTTGACTTTATTTCCTTGGTTTTCCTATTGTTGGTTTCTAATTTGATAGCATTGTATTCTGAGAAGACGCTTTGTAGTATTTTGATATTTGTAAATTTATGGAGGTTTGTTTTGTGTCCTAAGACATGGTCTATTCTGGAGAATGTTCCATGTGCACTGGAAAAGAATGT
>NW_006410605.1:10095-12857 GCF_000296735.1 Chrysochloris asiatica | reverse complement strand
CAGCCGGATTCGTAATCACTATGCTACCAGAGCTCCTTATACACTACCAGAGCTCCTAAGTCCCACACAAATACTATAAAACAGGGACCTTCGTCCCATGAAAAGGAACACTGGTGGCTCAGAGGGTTAAACAATGTGCTGCTAAATTCAAGGTCCGAGGTACAAACCCACAAGCCCTCTAGGGAAGAAAAATGAAGGAATTTGCTCCTGTGAAGATTTACAATCTTAGAAAACCTATGGCGCTGTGTCCTGATGTGGTGCTGTGGGTTAATGTGCCAGACTGCAAAGCCATTTGAACTGCAAGGTCGGTGGTTCAAGCTCACAAGCTGCTCCTCGGAAACCCTATACAGGGTCGCTATGGGTTGGAACCAACTCGGCAGCACTTAACAACAACAATAACATAAGGTTGTTAGAGTCAAAAGTGACTAAAGGATAGTGAGTTTGTTATTTTAGGGTTTGTCTCCATTTTACAGTAAGGAAGTTGAGGCTTAAAATGTGCTTAAGTAAACCTCCTAAAGAAAAATCCTAAGAAGTGGAAGAATTGGAATTTAATTCCGATAATGACTAACTCTAAATAAAAGTGTTTTTTGTTTATCTTATCATATTCCAGGTAATTTACACACATTGTATTTAATCTTTTAATTGGGCCATTTTCAATTTTACTAGTTAGGTGCTAAACTACACTGTAAGCATCAGGAGACTGTAACTAAGGTAGGCTAAACAACTTTTTCAAAGCTACACAGTAAGAAGATGTCATTAGTTGCTGTCAACTCAGTTCCAACTCACAGCGACCCAATATATACAGAAGAGAACTACTGCATATGGTTTTCAAGGCTGTGTGGCCTTATGGAAGCAAATCCCTAGGCCTGTCTTCCTAGGCACCTCTGGGTGCCTTTTGGTTAGTAGTCCAGCACTTAAAACCATTTCCACCCATCAAGGACTCCAGTAAGAAGTACATCAAGATTTTTACTTTGGTCTCCAGTCTCCAAAGCCATCGCTTTCCAATGGCCCATGCTGTCTCCTGACAGAGTTAATTAGTATAAAGAGGAAATGGATCTGGATGCAAGAAGAAACTGCAGAAGATTACCACTGTCCTCTTGGAATTTGTATCAATTAGGATAAGAATGAAAGACATGGTTAAGTGTGTCATGCAGTTTGTGAAACCGATTTTTGTAATGGAAAAGGAGGGAAAAAAGGGTCAACCCATGGAGAGAGACAAAGAAGAACCAGAGCAGCCAAAGTAAAATTGCGACAAAGCAATGAAGCAATCAGAGCTAATGTCAAACGGAAAATAGATTCAGTCATGAAAAGAATCAACCACCCAAGAAGGCATCTCAGTCTAAAAGAATAGGCACAAACAAGGGAACAAGGCCCTTAGTGAGCACCGTCACTGAGGCCAAGCCGACAACATGTTGTGACCAATTAAAAAAGAATTGCTCAAGACAACAAAAAGGGTGTCTTGAAACTAACTTTAGAAAAAGAGAGAAACTTCAAGTTGTAATAACAATAATAATAATAATAAGATAACAGAGGTGGCAGGCTACTGTAGCATCAGGACCTGCCTTAGTTGCATTTGACATGAATATGGTCATTCTAGAAAGAAAGGGTTTCTAAATTTTCATTTATGCTAACATTGAAGCATGGTTTATAAGAGTCCCACACCACAGTGGGTGGGAATATGTAGAACCCCAAAAGTTGTCAGCTTTGAAAACCCAAGTAAAAAGTGAGGAAATAAAAGGGGTTCAGGAATGGGGTGAAAGGATTCGCAAGAGATTGTAGGAATGATTAAGAAAGAATATGAGGAGAGTAAAGGAAACTGCATCTGTATATATATATGGTTGGAATGGAAGTTAGATTAGAAATTACTCAGAGGCTAATTAATGCTCAGAGAGAATCCCTTTGTCACCGGCTTGATCTAAGTACTTTGTTATCCTGTGAACAATTGAGGATAGCTCTGCTGCCTTAGGGTGTGACTAATGGCCCAAACCATCTGTGATTTCTCTCATGCACCTGAACCCAAGCAGGAATCACCACACTCAGGGTCCTGGGAAGAGGCATTAACAGACCCACACCTTGGAAAAAGGAGAAAAGGATGTATTGGGAATTTTCTGAATTTGCTCTCTGGGAAAAATTAAGTAAGAAACATAAAATTCTAATAACAATAATTATTATTGTTATTGTCTTTTCTTTGTTTTGCTCTTCTTTCTTCCTTTCTCTTTTTGAACTGAGTGAAAGTAATAGATGCTGTACCATTCACTGGCCTTCAAAGAAGAAAAATTAGAAAGAAATTCAGAGTGGAACTGCCTCTAATAGAGATAAAATAAGATGAGAATAGGAATCAGAGAAGAGAAATAGGAGTATGATTTAAAAGAAAGAATGAATGGATGGATGAGAGAAACAGAAAGAATTAGATTTAGAAAAAAGGAAATTTTAAGACAAAAGAATGATTTTGAAAACCTGAGATACCTAGGAGATAAAATGAGCTATTTCCAAGTGGTGGTGTCATACCGGAGAACCAGATCTTCTCATAGACATAGTCATAGAAACTCGGTAAGATTTTTCTAGGATAATGACACCTACTAAATTAAATGAGTGAACGCATGTGAAGTGCTGAAAATACACTGAGCACATGGAATGTGGTCAATATTGCTAGCTGGTATTGTTGTTAGTAGTAATATTGTTGTTGTTGTTGTTAAGTGCCGTCGAGTCGGGTCCAACCCATAGCGACCCTGTACAGGGTTTCCGAGGGTGTAAATCTTTAC
>NW_006410605.1:4320-4828 GCF_000296735.1 Chrysochloris asiatica | reverse complement strand
GGTGCATTTAATCTGTTTGCATTCAGTGTAATTATCTATAGGTATGCATTAATTGCTGCCACTATGTTTGTTTTTTTTGTGATGTTGCTGCTTTCTTTGTTCTGTGTGTCTTCCTTTGTTGAGTGTTGAGTTCATGCTTTTTGTGTTCTTTCTTATAAGTTTCCGCATAGTTTTAATGTTCCCATGTTCTTCTTGGATTTTCATTTTCTTGGTATGTTGTGAAGTGTTAATTTTCTTTGAGGTTACCTTATAGTCCATTAACGTTTCCCTCCATTTAGTGCAGTGTATTTTATCCTTCAATCTACCTGATCTTCTCACCATCTGGATCTCTGTACCTATGTGTGTACCTTCTTTTACACTGTGATTTTTTTTGATCATAGACTGACCTCCCAGATTCTCTGAGTTTGTTCTTATAGTATCGTTCAGTTCTCAACTCTTTCTTCTGTCAATTTAGCTCTGGGAGGTGCTGCCATGTATGTCAATCTCTGGTTGTTGTCTGTTCTTGTTG
>NW_006410605.1:2620-3299 GCF_000296735.1 Chrysochloris asiatica | reverse complement strand
AAAAAAAAAATGTTTAAACTCATAACCATAAATTTAAAAGAAAGAAAAAAATAAGCAATTGTTCTGTTGCTAAGTGTTGTTGAGTCAGTTCCAATTTATAGCGACCCAATGCACATCAGAACGAAACAGTGTCCGGTCCTGCACCATCCGCACAACTGTGGTTACACTTGAATCTACTGCTGCTGCCACTGAGCCAATCCATCTCATGGGCAGAGTCGGGGAGATTCCTCTTTTTCACTGACCCTTCACTTTACCAAGCATCATGCTCTTCTCCAGGGACTGGTTTCTCCTGAGAACAGTCTGAAGTATGAAAGATGAAGTCTCACCATCCTGGCTTCTAAGATGCATTCTGGCTGTACTTCTTCCAACACAGATCTGTTGGTTCTTTTGGCAGTCCATGGTACTTTCAATATTCTCCTAGTGCACTATAATTCAAATGCATCAATTCTTCTACGGTCTTCCTAAGTCAATGTCCAACTTTCACATGCATATGTTGTTGTTGTTGTCAGGTGCCATCGAGTCGGAACTGACTCATAACAACCCCATGCATAGCAGAACGAAACAATGTCCGATCCTGGGCCAACCTTACTACCACTGCCACACTTGATGCCATCATTGATGCCACCTGGCCAATCCATCTCGTTAGAGATCTTCCTCTTTTTCTCTGACCCTCCACCTT
>NW_006410605.1:0-565 GCF_000296735.1 Chrysochloris asiatica | reverse complement strand
CAGGGACCTCCACTCCTGGGATGCAAAATCAATCACCCGCCTCCTTTTGTCAAAAAACATCTACCTCTACATTTCCAACTCTCACAGTCAGTCCTGATGACAATTATTCACTATTGTACCAGAAGAGTCTTGTCCCCATTTCCTTTCACTAGCCCTGCCTCAGCAGATTGGAAATCATTCAGTGGAGGTTCTACCTACCCCTGCCCTGTCCGGAACTAGGCTCCCTCTTGAAATCTTGTAAGCCAGTCACTTCTTGCTTTCATAGGTGCTCACCCCCATTTTGGGTATCCAATGTCCAAGTAGCCCATCCTGTCAACCCTATGTACCGAGGGGGTGCAAATGATCCTTGCTGTAAAGTTTTGTTCCCTTTTTTAAGCTACTACAACCATATGTATAGGTGAAGTTCATCAAATTGTAGTGGGTTACTCTTTTTTTTTTTTTTCCTCCTTCTTCTTTCTTCTTCTAGTCGAGTCCTGATCATCCAGCCATCGAAGCCAGATCAAGTGGGTACTATCTGCAAGTATGGGTGTTCTTGTGCATCTCCCCTCACTTCATATCAGCTGGA
>NW_006410604.1:6643-13931 GCF_000296735.1 Chrysochloris asiatica | reverse complement strand
AAAAAAAAAGTTATTTGCAATAATAAGTAATTGCTGTTGTGTGTGAATGAGTCGGTGCCAATTAATAGCAATCTTGTATAGTGTTTCTGATAGCACCTAATAAATTTGAATTGCCAACCTTGTAGTTAGCAGCCCATTATATATCCTATAGCACTACTCTAGGCCTCAGTAAATCCTTGATCTAGCAAAATTCTGTCATGAAATCTTCCAGATCATTTCTGTCACTAAGGCCATATTTTCCACCTACAGATCCTTCCTTTTTGTTTCCAACTTTCACATTCCAATCATTAGTAGTTATCCATGCATCCTGATTAAATGTTTGATTTCAAACTGGAGAAGTTGGTAGAATTTTTCATCAATGATTTTAGTTGTTGGTGTGTAAATTTGAATAATAGTGATATTGACTGGTCTTCCTTGTTGCTGTTGTTAAGTGTCATTGAGTTGGTTCCAACCCATAGTGACCCTGAATAGGGTTTCCGAGGAGTGGCTGGTGTGCTCGAACCACCGACCTTGCAGTTCAAATGGCTTGGCGCATTAACCCAAAGCACCACACCAGGATTCAGGTCTTCCTTGTAGAAGTATGGATATTATCCTGTCACAGACAGCATTGTACTTCAAGACAGATCTTGAATATTTCTTTTTGACAATGAATGTAATGCCATTCCTCTTCAATTTGTTGTTTGTGGTATAATAATCAATATGACTGTCTGATTCAAAATGGCCAATACCAGTCCATTTCAGCTCACTAATTCCTAGGGTGGAATTCCTGGTGTGGTACAGCTGTGAACCACAAGTTTGGCAGTTCAAACCCACCAGCTGCTCCTTGTAAACCCTATGCAGAATTGCTCTGAGTCAGAATCAACTGGAATGCAATTAACAACAACAACAATGCCTAAGATATTGGTCTTTATGCATTTCATTTCTTCTTTTTGGACAACTTCCAATTTTCCTAGATTCATATTTTGTACATTGCACATTCCGATTACTAGTGGATGTTTGCAGCTGTTTCTTTTTGTTTTGAGTTGAACCCAAACAACAATGAAGGTCCTGAAAGCTTAACTCCATTCACATCATAGATTAACTCTACTTTGAGGAGGCAGCTACTTCCAAGTCATATTTTGAGTGGCTTCAAACTGCCAGCATTGTATGTGGCAATGATCAGCTGCTATTCATAAGGTGTTCAGTGACCAGCTATTCAGAAGAGGAGTACCTCTCCTTCCGTTGTCTTAGTCTGGAAGCTACACTGAAACATGTCTATCATGGGTGAGCCTGCTAGTATTTAAACACCAGTAACATCACTTCCAGTGTCATAACAATACACAGCCACCACAGTAGACAGGACACAGTCCTGATAGGAGATTACAATAGTTGAAAATGCTTGTGGTAACTACATCCATAACAAGGATTTCTGATTAAGGCTCATTCAAATGCTATCTCATGGAGTGAGCCTGATGAAGGAGCATCATATATGTTAAGGATTCCTGGTTTGGCACTGTAGGATAAACACTCAAGGTCGATTTGAACTGCAAGGTCAGTGGTTTAAACTCACCAGTCACTACTCAGAAACCTAATACAGGATTACTATTAGTCAGAACTGACTCGATGGCATTTAACAACAATAATATTTAGGTATAGATTAGATGAAAAATGCATACTCATCACAATATCTAAGCTCAAGTATTTAAAAATAAAAATTTTGATAATATAATACTATTCTAGGGGACAAACACCATAGAAAGAATTTTTTCCCATCCCTTTATATTCTCTCAGAACTGAGAGGAGGAACCCATTGTTAACTGGGTTATCCACCAGAAGGGGAAAAGAAAAGACTGGGTAGTGACGAGGATAATCATTTTAGAGAATTGGAACTGTGAAATCTTTGGGGACAGAGGAGATTTCTGGAAGCACACAACTTCCTGATCTCTTTTTTTTTTTTTTTTTTTTTGTCTTTAGAACTCTAAATCCTTGCTATTGCGTCAAACATCTATCCAAAAATATGATTCTTATCTGTCTCTTTATGAAATCAAGCACCACTTTACATGCTTCTTTACTTTTCTGACCCTGAAGCCCTGCTGGGATTTGTAAAATGCATTTAAAGCTTTATAAAATGGGAGGAGATGAGGGACAAAAAACAGTAGGTAAAAACAAAAAACAACAAACACAAGAATTATTGTTAAATTCCCAAAATCACAGTAAATTTGACCCTGTGTTGAATTGTGGATGATCCTTTTCTCCTTTCTATATTAATGTTTCCCCCTGTAGTAAGACTTTCATTAGACTGTTACCAGAATGTGATCCTTCTTAATTTCTTTTTTCCCTACAGCCAAATTCTTACCATTTAATTTGATGTTTGTATTATGGAACATGTAAAACATATCCAAAAATAGAATGAATATAATTTAATCCCCCACCCACTTCCTTACTCTCATATTATTTGGAAATAAATCTCATATATTATTTTATATATATATATACTCTGGAAGGTAGGAATCCTGGTGTGGCACTGTGGGTTAATGCGTTGGACTGCAAAGTTGGTTTGAACTGCAAGGTCAGTGGTTCAAACTCACCAGCTGCTCCTCAGAAACCCTATACAGGGTCACTATGGGTCGGAACCAACTCAAACGCACTTAACAACAACAACTAGAAGGTTGTTTTTTTTTAAGACATATTTAAGAAATAACCATACCCACAGCAATATCACAATAAAAATTAACTCTAATTCTTCAATATTATCAAATAGCTAGCTAATCTGAGTTGTTCATATTTCTAGTTTTCTTATAAGGTCTACCAATTGCAACTAGTTGGTATGTGTGTTATATATTGAATTGTTTCTCCCCAAAAGACAATTTGAAGTCCCCTGAACCATGGCATCTCTGAAAATAATTTTGTTTGGAAAGAGATGTTATGTATTTTGAAGATGTTATCCTTTGAATTAACACGAGGTCATCCCAGAGTAAGAAAAATCTTAATCCAATCTGAGGGACGTTCTTATCAAAGGAGATATAGAAAGCTAAAGGGGAAAGAACAGATGACCATGGCTTAAGCTACAGTTCCAATTCAAGGAACTCCTTGGTTGGCTACAAACTGGATGAAAAAGAAAGGAACTTTGCTTAGAGCCTTCAGAGTAAAATGACCTGGCCAACATGTTGATTTGGACAGAACCGTGAAGTAATAAATTTTTGTCTTTTAAAGTCATCTACTCTATGGTATTTTGTTATGGTAAACTTTGGAAACCAATGCAATGTCTTTTAAATTTCTTTTAATCGGTAACTTTGCTCCTCTCCTTAATTCTCTCTTTTCCTTGCAATTTATTAGGTAATGATACTTTTTATTTCCTATGTTGTTGTTAAGTGCCATCGAGTCGGTTCTGATCCATAGCGACCCTGAACAGGATTTCCGAGGCTGTAAATCTTTACGGGAGCTGAAAGCCTCATCTTTCTCCCGCGGAACAGCTGGTAGTTTTGAACTGTTGGTTGACCTTGCGGTTCGCAGCCCGCTTCGTAACCACTATGCTATAGATTTCCCATAATCTGGGTTTTTCTGGTTTGTATATAGTTATGAGAATTCCATTTTATTATGTCTTCCTTAATCATTTCATTAAAATGTAATACATACTGTGGAAGGCTATTTTGAAATACAGAGAAACAGGAACAGAGACTTTTAGTGACTGCTCCATTGTTGTTGTTGTTGTTGTTACAGTATTGCCCACTTGTACGAGATTAGTGGTGGTGCTGGTGTACTGCGGAGTCGCTTCTGACTCACAGTGACCCTGCAAAGGGTTTCTGAGGCTTAACTCTTTACAGGAGCAGAAACCTTCATTTTGCTCCCGCAGAATGGCTGGTAGTTTCAAACTGCTGAACTGGAGTTACCAGTGCTCTCAGTACGCGATTAGACCTATTTCAATTGCTCTTGGCATCTCCTTTTAGGAATGAAGCTGTTTCACATCTGTATTTCAAAAAATATCTGCCCTCGCTCCCCTCTTCTGTCATTCATTAAATCAGTAGTTCTTGGTCAGACACTACTGTCCCCAAAGGCTATTTTGAAAATGATTGTTTCAGTTGCCAAATGCTTGAGAGAAGAGGGGAGAGTTAATGTCATTCAGCATGCAGAAACTGGGGAGATTATTTGTCCTGCAATGTGTAGGACACTTCCTCACAGGGAAGAATTATATTGCACATTTCACTGCTTTCTAATGTTACCTTCAAATTCGTGTAGGTGAAAACTTACTTAGAATAATCTGAGACTGTAACTCAATTCTGCTTTGCATTTAATCACAAAATATTTTTACATCATTTTTTTATTACACACTGACTTTTCGATGAATATAACTACTGGGTAAATTGAGGAAATATGAATCCCTATTTTTCTTGGAACTTCCCATCTCAGATAATTACATTGTTTGCAGCATTGCCCCTCACAACATTTGGGTTGTTAATACAACATACCTGTATTAGTGTGCTTTTTGGCCATTGCCTGTATGGAGGTATCTGTAGGTAACTGATTATTTTACCATGCGGGTAACATGATTATAAAGATCAGTGTCTCTCAAACTTTAATGTAAAGGGGCTTTTGTTGTCTACATTTTGAGATATGTATTATTTTTTCTTCTACATATTATAGTTTGATTACATTAATCATTTTGAAATCATATGGTGCTGTGGAATAAAGCACTGAACCGCTAGGTCTGTGGGAACCACAAGGTTGGCAGTTCAAACTCACCAGCTGCTCCTTGTAAACCCTACACATGGTTGCTATGAGTTGGAATCTATTTGAGAGCACTTAATAGCAACAAATAGAGGTAGGCTATATTATCTATGATTTTTATCTCAGGATGGTAATTGTGGAACTATAGGATATTTGTTATTAAAAGGGGTTGTGGATTTGAATCTGATGAGGTTGAGCCCCATGGAGATAGGCCTGTGGAGAAAATTAAGGCTTCACTGACCCATCAGGGATCAATGAGTAAATGAATCATTTATCTGAGTTCACAACAATAGCAGTTGACATTTATGTGGTGTTTACTTAATATGTCAGCCCCACTTTCTCCTAAATACTTTACTTAAATTAACTTCTGTCAATGTTGTTAAGTTGCGTTGATTCAGTTCCAACTCATAGTTATCCTGTATAGGGTTTCCAAGGAGCAACTGATGGGTTTGAAGTGCTAGACTTGTGATTCTCAGTTCGGTGTTGAGCCTACAGCACCACACCAGGAGTCTGGGATGTCAGTGGGAGCTATTATTCTCCCCATTTTATACACGAGGACCCAGAGGGTCTGAAAGGTGAAATTGTTTCATCCAAGCTCACACATGTAGTAAGTACCATGGCTGGGATTCAGTACAGGCAGTGGGACTAAACGTCTATTTTCTTAGTCACTGCATTTAATTTCTTTTCCATTATAGCCCAATTCATTAAGTACTAAGGAAAGGAAAGCAAGTATATTAGCAGAATATATGTATGGTAATATCAAATTCTAAGGGAAGCTAGACATGCTAATGAACCTGTTTGAGACTGGTAAGCTGAGTGGGAAGAGGACTGAGGTGCTGGAGTGAGAGGAGAACATTTAAAATGCACACCACCCTATCCTGAAATGTACATGCCATGGCACGCAGAACATTTCTACTGCAGCCATAGGTTTAAAATTGGAAAAGGTGTGCAAAAAAAAAAAAAAATGTACCCTTTTACCTTACTTATTTAATCTGTACGCTGAACACTTATGTGCAGTCTAGGTACTGTTGAAGGAGTTTTTGAAGAAAAGAAGGAAAGATTTCTGAGCCAGCAGAAACCAGGAGAAGCTAACATCCTGAATCAAAGTGAGAAAGGCCTGACTCCATGAAGAGATACCTCAGTCTGAATCTGAGTGTTTAGGGGCTGAACTAAAGTTGAGGTACCAGAAACTGGTTAATTCTGAACCTATTAAAAGAATTTGATCTATCTCTAAATCTTGGCCTCTAAGTCCCATTGAAGAATGCACCCAGGAAATAGAGTTATATGAACATGGTGATGCAGGTTGTAGAGTGCTGTGGAGTTGGTTCCAATTCATAGAGACCCCGTATAGGGTTTCTGGGGCTGTAAAGCTTTACAGGAGCAGAAAGTCTCATCTTTCCAAAGCATAATTTCAAACTGCTGACCTTGTGGTTAGCAGCCCAACATGTAACCCATTATGCAACCAGGGCTCCTTTGGATAAATTAAAAACTAAACTAAATTAAGTAAATCACTGCTCATATATTCATGTATTACTTGTGCATAGGCATATTCAAACCAAAACAACAACAGCAAAATTACTATCAAGTCAATTCTGACTTAAAGAGAACCTATGTGATGGAGTAGAAGTTCTCCAAAGGGTTCCCAAGACTGTGATCGTTACAGAAGTAGACTGACACATCCTCTCCCACAGAGCAGCTGGAACCTTTTGGTTAGCAGTTGACTTTTAACCATCATGCCACCAGGGCTTTGTTAGGCATATTCAATGATGCAGTATTCTGGAGCCAGATGATCAATTCATTTCTGTGCCAGAAGAGAACAAGGACTGCTGTGTAAGAGGTCCTGGCCTTTCTCTATATATTCTGTTCAGGGATATCTCCATTAGATGCTCCAGAGCTCAGTCAGTACTTATTGCACAAAGATCTGCTCTTATCAATAACACAAAATCCCTGCTCTCCAGGCTGAGGAGTCTAACTTGAGAATCTCCTCTCTGCAATACCCATCATATAAACAGCTGAGAAAATGACAGTTATAAAAGCCTAAAAGATTTGCTGTCTGTTCTTTCTGATAGACTATCTGCTAAGCTAGATCACAGATTATCCACACCTTGTAGCTGTTTGACTTCATTGCAGTTATTTGCTCAACTACTCTTGGGCATTGTCTTTAACATCATTGAAAAGCATTAAAAGGAAGAGCTCTACGGCACTAAACATCTTATTTTCTAAACAAATATTACTCATGACGAATATTTTATGAACAGTCTCTCTGGCTCACACCCAAGAATATCCAGACCTCTCCAGAATCCACTGTCCTCTTTTAGCTGTTGAACACCATGAATCACATTAACCTATCATAGTTTCCTTTTGAGGTTCACCATTGGAGTCCTGGTGAGGCACTATAGGATAAGAGCTGCATTGAAAAGTTGGTTTAAACTGCAAGGTTGGTAGTTCAAACTCACCAGCCACTCCTTGGAAACCCAATATGGGGTTGCTATAGGTCGGAACTGACTCAACGGCACTTAACAACAACAACAATTGGAGTCTTAGTGTGGCACTATAGGATAAGAAATGGACTGCTAAACTGCAA
>NW_006410604.1:967-5718 GCF_000296735.1 Chrysochloris asiatica | reverse complement strand
TGAGTCCATCAGATGCTCCTCAGGACAAAGATGAGGCTTTCTGCTCCTGTGACAATTTACAGCCTCAGAAACTCTATATAGGGTCATTATGAGTCAAAACCGACTCAAAGGCACACAACAGTAACAAAACCAGAAAAAATATGAGCTAATCATTAAGAGTCCTGGAACAATTGGTTACCTACAATAATAATAATTTTTTTAAGGCTTACCTACTTACCTTCCATTTACTTAAAAATAAATTTCAGGTGGAATAAAGACAAAAAAAAAATTAAGATTAAACTAACTTTAAATTATATAGCAGAAAACACAGACAGTGTCTTTGTAATCTCGAAATTGGAAAGCACAAACAAGAATGGAAAAGATTTATAACTGATTATATTAAATTTTTCACTCAGAAAAGATGCTCTATACAATGAAAATAAATAAGCCATAGACTAAGAATATATTTACAACACCTAAAACTGATAAATCATTAAAATCTGGAAACACAACATAAACCATCAGTAAGAAAAAAATGAAAACCCCAGAGGAAAATAGGAAAAGAGCTGAATAGACAATTAAAAAAAAAAAGAAAAGAAAAGAATCAGCAGTGCAAAACAAACATATGAAAAGGTTCTCTATTTCACTACATGTCAGAAAAATTAAAATCACAATAAAATACCTTTTCAACTCATCAGTTTGACAAAGATTAACAAGTCTAAAAAGAATATATGGACATAGAAACTTCTCATTTACTACACATTGGTGGGGATAGAACTTGATATACACTTATCAACAAAGAATAAAATGTATAATCATTTTTAAAAACTGTACTACACAGAATTGAAATGAATTAATTAATACATTAATATGGCTACATTTCAAAAACATAATGTTGAACCAAAACCTCAGTTGTAAAGTCACATACACAATGTAGTATTTGTGTAACATTTAAAAATTTGTAAAATACAACACTATATCTTGGTTGTGGATATGTATTTATGTAGTAGTATATAAAATATGCATGGACATGATAGAAGATTCAGAATAATGGTTGTCTTTGGAGATTGAAAAGGAATAAAATTGAGAAGGACTTCAATTGTAGTGATAACATTCCCTTTAAAAAGGTGAAACTAATTCAGAAAAACATTAAAATTTTATAAAGCTGGACAGTGTGGTGTATTTACATTGGTATAAATTATATTATTCCCTAACTTGTCTTTGTGCTTGAAATATTTCATAATTTAACAAGAGAGAATGAAATATGAGGTAGTGAAAACAATGAATATAGATGAGTTTTCCAACTACTTTTACTATAATGGAGACAAAGAAAGAGGAAGTTGCTTAGAAGGATCAGTGTAACTTTCTTTTTCTAAGATGGAAGATACTAGAGATATTTTATATGTAATGTGAGTGATCTAGCAAAAAAAAAAAAAAACAGCAGGCGAACCACATATACAAATCCGGTTGGGATCCTGAGCTCAAGTGGCAAGGTTCACCTTTCCTAGGCAAAACGGCACTATTTCCCTTCTAAGAGGAAGAAAGAGAAGCTGGAGGTAAATGCATAGAGATAACGGGATTTCATGAAGAAGACGAGTGCCTTGGAAATACTGTCAACTGACTATATTTTTTTTTATTAAACAGGAACACATACAGGTAGAGTCAGGGAAGAGTTATTCAGATGAAAATACTAAAAAAAAAATAAAAATAAAAATAAAAGGTGAAGAATAGATGTTTCCAAGAATGAGAAAGTGAATTTATAGAAAAAACTCACAGAATCATGTGTTGAACTGATCTAAGTCAATTTGACTAAGAACTAATGGTCAAATTTAAAGGATAAAATTTAGCTACTCCCTTCTTACCTTACTATTACATTTCAAAAACAGAGTAAAACAAAAATTTTCCACACATTATTAAATTAACATTTGTTACTAAGGAGACCCCAAATAGGTCAGAAAGCATATTCTAAAAGCCCAATGTAATACCTTTTTGGTGTTCCAACCACTCTTGCACGAAGTTTCCTTTGGGACAGATGTGAGAACATTGTAGAGATTTGATTCCGCTGACATTATAGCTATCATCAGTTAACTTAGAATCCTCCAAAAGAAAGTGGAGCATAGACTGCGGATGAAGCTGAAATTCTAAGGGTGAAGGAAAACTTACTAGACTCATGCAAGGGTAGGGAGTGTTTCTGAAATATTTTAGCCAATTCACAAATCCTGACTCTCACTAATTTCAGTAATGAGACCCCATTTCCCACATCCATTATCCCTGCTATTGCGCTGTGGATTAATGCGCTGGACTGCAAAGTCAATCTGATCAGTGGGTCATATGCACCAGCCGCTCCTTGGAAACCTTATACACAGGACCTATGAGTTGGAACCAAAACAACAGCACTTAACAACAACAGATCTCAACAATGAATACAGATCCCTGTCCTTCATTATGCGCTCTCTTTTTCTTCACTATGCTATTTTTCTTTAATCTGGTATCACACTTGGTTGTGCAATGATTAAGTGCTTGCTTGCTAACTGAAAGGCTAAAAGTTCAGGCACACTGGTGACTCCAGAGAAAAAAGATCTGTCAATCTGTTCCTGTAAAGATTACAGCTTAGAAAACCCTATGAGGTACTTCTTCTCTGTTACCTGGGGTCACTATGAGTTGAAAATTGACAAAGCAGCACTTAGCAATAGTGCTATCTAGAGAATGTAGTTGCCATATTTGGAAAGTGGCTTTTTATTAAATACTGACAAACCCTAGAGTACAAGTGTGTAGCTCACATGTGTGCCTGCATGTACACCTATGCCAAAGATTTTTTTTTAAGTGTGCAGTTGTAGGATAAGCACTGGACCACAAGGTCAGTTTGAAAGGAAAGGGCAGTGGTTCAAACTAACCAGCAGCTCTTCGGAAACCCTATACAAGGTCCCTATGAGTCGGAACCGACTCAACGGCACTCAACAATATGCATCATAACAGTTTACCTGACATTGTTGAATGCCCATTTGAGATTCCAGATCATGAGTTTCACTCAATATTTTTACTGATAGTTTCTAAATGTAGGATCCTAGCTTCTGATCAAAGAATGGACTTAAATCACTTATTAGCTGTGAGACATTAGGAGTTTCTTTAACCCATACAAGATTCAGTTTCTTCATCTGAAAAATTACAATAGTATTTACCCAATGGTTTTATTATGTAAGTAAATTGAATAAAGTCATCTAAAGAGACCTGGTGTGGTGCTGTAGGATAATCACTGGATAACTAACTGCAAGGCCAGTGGTTCAAACCTACCAGCCACTTATCAGAAACCCTAAACAGAGTCATGAGTCAGACCCTACTAGACGGCACGTAACAATAAATTGCGTAAAATATTTTCCTGCATAATAGTGAGTATTTAATAGATGATTAAAGTGCATTGGCTTATATTCATTGGCTGATATCATTTTGACATGTGCTGAACTGGTCATTCAATTTCAATAATTCTATGTATACTATATAACTTTTAAATTGTAACGCTCTCCATTCTGTATTGACCAAAGCAAATATCTGTGTGTTTTATGCTCTAAAACTCCTCTGAGTTCTAGATAATTCTGAAAACTTTGTTTTAGGGTGATTGTTTAGCAGATGGAGCACTCTCTATTGTAGATCTTGTGTAAGTCTGCCTGTACCTCACTCCTGACTGTTCTAAAAGCATGGTTGGTGGTGGTGGTAGTTGGCTGTTAGTTGTTGGCGGTTACGTGCCATGGAGTTGGTTCCAACTCATAGCGACCCTGTACAGGGTTTCTGAGGCTATAAATCTTTACAGGAGCAGACTGCCTCATCTTTCTCCCACAGAATGACTGGTAGTTTTGAACTGCTGACCTTAGGTTTGGTAGCCTGACTCGTAACCACTACACTACCAGAGCTCCTTAGGTCTACAAACATAACGCCATTTTGTCTCTTGCTCAGCCTATAAACAATCCTTTAAATAAGAAAAAGTGCTCTTGCCCTGCTAGACAGCCCAAATAATTCTCTCTCATCTTTCACTGCTAGACAATCTAACAAAAAGCCTCACTCTATGTCTTTGTCACCACCACACTGCAAACTGACATCCTTTTCCTCACACTATTGAAATGCTCTCCCAAAGGTTCGAGAGATCTTCTCATCACAAATCCATCCGTGTTCCCTCAGCTCTCATCTTTTTAGTTGTCTTTGAGGACCTTGACCCTGGTAACTACTCTCTTCCTTGCTGGGTGTGTAAGTGCTTCAGTAATAAGTACTAGAGGAATTAAGACCTTACAGATCTTTTTGCATTAAACTGGATTTTAGTGTCTATAAAATTTAAGTACCTGGTAAAGATTTCTGTAGTCTTAAAATGCATATTTATCATGAACCTTTATATGAATCCTGGTGTGATGTTGCAGGTTAATGTGATGAACTGTAAGGTTGGTTTGAACGAAAAGGTCAGCAGTGTAAGATCACCAACTGCTCCTCAGAAACACTATACAGGGTCACTATGAGTCGGAATCGATTTGACAGTACCTAACAACTGCATATTATATATTTGTTGTTGTTGTGAAGTGCCATCGAGTTGCTTCCGACCCAGAGTAACACTGAGGAACACCTGGTGGATTTGAACCACCAACATTGCAGTTCAAATGATCAGCACTGGACTGTAAACCATGAGTTTGGAGATTCAAACCGACAAGCTGCTTCTTAGAAACCCAATACAGAGTCAGTATGAATCAGAACCAACTCAAGGCACATAACAAAAGATATATATGTGTGTGTGT
>NW_006410604.1:0-598 GCF_000296735.1 Chrysochloris asiatica | reverse complement strand
CAAGAGGGCTCACGAGATGGTGTTGGAACTCTGAAACAAATATAAAGGAATGTTTGGAGGATCAGAGTGTTTACAGATGAGGAATTTGCAGGAGAAATCCAGAAATCCATTGTTTTATGGATCAAGACACTCAGCTGTTCCCAGAGCCACCATCTTGGGAGATAATATCTTGATTGTATCAGGATTGATAGTATCAGGAGAGAACATCTTGATTGTATCAGGATTGTATCAGGATTGTATCAAGATTAATATTGAAATTTAAAGTGGCTGTATCGACATAAAACGAAACTGTCGTGCTATGGTGGATTGAGTTGCTGTGATTCTGAGGACTCTGCTACTGGTATTTTAAATAACCAGCAGGGTCACCCATGGTGGACAGCTTTCAGATGAGCTTCCTGACAAAGACTAGGAAGAAAGAGTGATAAACTAGTTCTGAATCGCTAGTCAGATACAGGACCAGAAGGTGGGAAGGTACTCAGAATGCGAATGGGAAAAAAAAATGGCTCCTCAAAGTACAGTTGACCACGATGATATGAATAGAGTTAAGCTCGGGGGAGAAAAGTGCACAGAACCTTCATTTGCTGATGGGCCACAATTT
>NW_006410603.1:13812-15097 GCF_000296735.1 Chrysochloris asiatica | reverse complement strand
ATGGACTGGTATTGGTCATTTTGAATCTGATAACCACATGGTTTACTATGCAGGGAATGACAAATTGAAGAGGAATGGTGTTGCGTTCATCGTCAAAAAGAACATATCCAGATCAGTCATTAGGTACAATGCTATAAGTGATAGGATAATATCCATGCGCCTACAGGGAAGCCCAGTTAATGCTTTCCATAGGCCACCTTTATTAATGTCACCTTTCAGTTTAACTGATTCCTCACAAAATTAGAACACTAAATCTGTATTTGTGCTTAGAGTCTTTCGGTCTCATTACTCCCCATGCACCTTCATTTTATTCCACAATTTGTGAGTCTGCAAAAGACTCTTTTCACTGCTCTCTCCCTTATCCATTTCCCATACCAACCCCAAACTCTGGGACATAAAGCCCCACCTTCACTACTTTCCTGGAATGTCATTGGCCAAGTTCCATCTCCCTCTCTGCACTAGAAGATGAAACATTATGAATAGCACTGGAATATTATCATACATATATAGTGCTGGAAAATGAGCTCCTCAGGTTGGAAGGCACTCAAAATGTGGTTGGGAAAGAGCTGCCTCCTCAAAGTAGAGATGACATTTGATGATGTGAATGGAGTGAAACTTTTGGGACCTTCATTTGCTGATGGGGCACAACTCAAAATGAAGAGAAACAGCTGCAAACATCCGTTGATAATTGAAACACAGAATGTGTTTAGGAGTTGTCAAAAATGAGATGGAACATATAAAGATTCATATCTTAGGCATTAGTGATCTAAATCGTTTACTATGCAGGGAATAATAAATTGAGGAGGAATGGTATAGCATTCATCATCAAAAAGAACATTTCAAGGTCTATCTTGAAGTATAATGCTGTCGGTGCTAGGATAATATCCATGTGTCTACAAGGAAGACACCAGAAGCTCCTTTGGGTTCCTAAACAGGGTTTCTATAAGTCAGAACTGACTCAATGACACTTAGCAAAAACAACACAAGGAAGCCCAGTTAGTACCACTATTATTCAAATTTATGCACCAACCACTAAAGCCAGTGATGATGAAATGGAAGGATTCTACCAACCTTTTCAGTCTGAAATTGATCAAACAAGCAATCAAAATGCATTAGCAATTACTGGTGATTGGAATGTAAAGGTTGGAAACAAAGAGGAAGGATCATTAGTTGGAAAATATGGCCTTGGTGATAAAACAATGATGCTGGATGTCAGATGCAGGAGCTCTGGTAGCATAGTGGCTACGAATTGGGCTGCGAACTGCAAGGTTAGCAGTTCGAAACT
>NW_006410603.1:8946-12297 GCF_000296735.1 Chrysochloris asiatica | reverse complement strand
CAAGTAGAGGAATTGCTGGATCAAATGGTATTTCTATTTTCAACCTTCTGAGGAAGTGCCATATTGCTTTCCATAGAGGTTGGACCATTTTGCAGTCCCACCAGCAATGCAGGAGTGTCCCAGACTCTCCACATCTTCACCAGCATTTATTGTCCTCAACTTTTTTGATCTTTGCTGTTATTGCTGGTGTGAGAGATGACAGAATTTTGTAAGACCAATGACTTCTTCATTGAAAACACCTTTTTAAACAACATAAAAGATCACTATATATATATGGACCTCACCAAATGAAATACACAGAAATCAAATTGGCTACATCTGTGGGAAGGGATAGTGAAAAGCTCCATAGCATCAGCCAAAACAAGGCTTTAGAAGCCAGGATGGAGAGACTTCATTCTCATATTTCAACATGTTATCCAGAGGGATCAATTCCCGGAGAAGGACAGCATACTTGCTAAAATGGAGGGTCAGTGAAAAAGAGGAAGGCCCCCAAGGAGACGATTGGCACAGTGGCAGCAACAATGGACTCAAGCATAGCAATAATTGTGAGGATGGCACAGATTGGGTAGTGTTTCATTCTGCTGTGCATAATAGGATCACTGTGAGTCAGAACCGACGGGGCGGCTCTTAACAAACATAAAATCTCTGCATCTACATATTTTTGTTCAGATGCTGGGAGGTCAATCAAAAAACAAGGTTTTTTTTTTTTGGTTGTTGTTCCAACTCTTGGTCAGCCCATGTGTGTCAGAGGAGAACAGTGCTTCACAGGGTTTTTTTTTTTTGTCCTTTTTTTTAAAGTTTTTATCATGAATTATGTGTTAGTTTACATGGGTGAACATTATCTTTACATTCATCCTATTGTACTTTGTTTCACTGCAATGATCACAATCCCCTGCATGCATCATCAAAACCCAAAGGGTACACCCACATTCCTGCCTCCCCCCGGGCCACCAGCACATAACCCCTCTCCCTACCTAAGTCCAGAGTCCCCAGGCATACCTTCTGTCCACATCATTGCCTCTGCCTCCATCTCTAATGTCACTGCCTCTCTGGACACGGTCTTGAACTTTGCTTTTCTCCCTTGATGGTTCCAGGGATCTCCATTCCTGGATTGCAGAATCAGCCACTCTCCTCCTTTTGTTATCAAACATTTACATTTACCTTTCCAACAATCACTGTCAGACCTGATAGCAATCATTCCCTATTGAACCACAGGAGTCCTTTCCCCCTCACCTTTTATCAACCCTATCCAGACAAGTTGGAAACAATTCAGTGGAGGTTCTACCTTTCCCTGTATCCTCTGGAGCTAGGTTCCCTATTGAAAGCTTGTAAGCCAGTCACTTCTTGCCTTTGTAGTTTCCCCATTTTGGGTAGCCAATGTCTAAGTTCCCACTCCCTGTTGACCTGCTGTACTAAGGGGGTGGGAATGATCCTCACTGTAGAGGTTTGTCTGGTCCTTTGTCATACTGCATCCACTTATAGTGGGTTACTCCTTTCCCACCCTCCTCTTCTTTCTTCCTCTAGTCATGTTCTGATCATCTAGCCATTGATGCCAGGTCAAATGAGTACTATTTGCAAGTGTGGGTGTTCTTGTGCATCTCCCCTCAGTTTATATCAACTGGATGCTTCACACTCCGTTCTAGTCCTCTGGTGCCATGTCCCTGCTCCTGGGCCCAGGAGTCTAGGTCTCATCATACTGCTGGTCAACCAGGTCTCAATCCAAGTTAACAGGAGTCTATTGAATGTGGTTGGACTTAGTTCACAACTTCATTGCTGTTTTTTCCCCCTTCCCCTTATCGGTGACCAGCGTGGTCAGCAACAGGACCATATGCCTACTAATGAATTCCATTTGAGTTTCAGTCTTGGAAGGGGGTTTGTCTTGAGGGGACCTGACCACTTGCCTTGATGACTCCCTAGGAAACAACTTGCTTGTTCTTGTAGTAGTCAATTGGACTGCTGTTCTTGTTTTGTTTTGTTTTTTTTTTCTGTTGATCTTTCTTTCAAGAAGTATCTTCTGTTCTTCTAGCTTTCTAGCTGCTCCAGACTGGTCTGCTTGTCCTTTCACATGGGAATGTCCCACCTCAGAGGATTTTGGATGAGGATCAGGATTCCACGTATGGTTTTGTGCAGTGCAAAGGCTCTGCAGGGAGTATCCTTCACTGGGCAAGTTCTAGACCCATTTTAGTTATTCCAAACAGTTATAGGCTGAAGACGGACTTACAAGCTTTCTCTGGTGATGTTTCTGGCTATTCCTCTCTCTCCCCTTCAAGTGTCTATTTTACAATAGTAGGCAAGGGAAACCAAGATTCAACAGACAGACAAGCATAGCAACATCATTTCCCCACTTTTACCCATTCAAACCATGTCTCAATCTTTGTATGCCTGAATCCTGTTGTTCTATGTTGTGCTTACATCATTATTTACCTCTGTCCCAGTTAGCCCATGTAAACCTGCCTAGCTAGTCTCCCATCTGCCTTATTTTTCCTTTCCCCTCCCCTTCTAGTGTATTGCACCCCCCCGAACCAAACTATCCTATGTCTATTCCCTACCCTGTGTTCCATTATCCTGTGTCTATTCCCTACCCTGTGCTCCACCTTCCCCTCCATCCTCCTCACCCTACCCCACACACCCCGGTAACCAACAACAAAAAATAAAATAAAATAAAAGATAATTCCTTCCCCCCCCTTTTAGTGTGGGTGCTTTTTCTTAATCTTTTACAATAATGGCTCTATGCCACATATCTCCTTTTGTGAGTGACTGATTTCACTCAGCATAATGTCCTCAAGGTTCATCCATGTTATGAGGTTGCTTGCTGCTTCCTTGTTATTCTTCAGGGTAGAGTAGTTTTCCATTGTGTGTATGTACCAAAGTTTTTTTTAATCCATTCTTCCATAGATGGGCACTTAGGCTGTCTCCATCTTTTTGTGATTGTAAATAGTGCTGCTATGAACATTGGTGTGCAGGTATCTACTCGCGTTATGGCTCATATTTCTTGTGGATAAATACCGAGTAGAGGAATTGCTGGATCATAAGGTATTTCTATTTTCAACCTTCTGAGGAAGCGCCATATTGTTTTCCAAAGTGGTTGGACCATTTTGAAATCCCACCAGCAATGTAGGAGGGTCCCTATCTCTCCACGTAATCGCCAACACTTATTATCTTCTACTTTTTTTATCCTACTACTCGTCTGTAAGTTTGTCGTACTGTGGTGGCTTGTGAGTTGCTGTGATTCTGAAAGCTATGCCACCAGTATTTTAAATACCAGTGAGGTCACCCATGGTGGACAGGTTTCAGATGAGCTTCCAGACAAAGACAGACTAGGAAGAAGGAGTGATGAACTACTTCTGAATA
>NW_006410603.1:5438-6186 GCF_000296735.1 Chrysochloris asiatica | reverse complement strand
CATTGTACCAAAAGGAAATGGTTCATGTTCAATCGTTTCAAGATGTAGCATATGATCAAGAGTCAATGATACTGAAGGAGGAAGTCCAAGGTGCATTGAAGAAATTGGCAAAGAACAAGGTACCAGGAATTGATGGAATACAAACTGAAATTTTTCAAGAAAGTGGGGCGGCACAGGAGGCACTCACTCAGCAATGCCAAGAAATTTGGAAGACAACTATCTGGCCGACTGATTGGAAGATATCCGTATTTGTGCCCATTCCAAAGAGAGGTGACCCAACGGAATGAGGAAATCATCAGAAATCTCTTTGATATCCCATGCGAGTAAAGTTTTACTAAAAAATACAGAAATGACTGCAAGCATACATTGACAGAGAACTTCCAGAGATTCAAGCCAGATTCAGAAGAGGCAGTGGAATGAGGGATATCATTGCTGATGTCTGATAGATCTTGGCTGAAAGCAGAGAATATCAGAAAGATATTTTCCTGTGCTTTATTGACTATGCAGAGGCTTTTGATTGTCTGGATCATGACAAGCTATGAACAACATTGCAAAGTATGAGTATTCCAGAACATTTAATTATGCTCATGAGGAATCTGTACCTGGACCAAGAGGCAGTTGTTCGAACAGAACATAGGAACACTGAATGTTTCAAAATTAAGAAAGGTGTGCGACAAGGTTGTATTCTTTCACCATACTTAGTCAACCTGTATGCTGAGCAAATAATCTGAGAAGCTGGGTTATATGA
>NW_006410603.1:4281-4977 GCF_000296735.1 Chrysochloris asiatica | reverse complement strand
GTGCTGCCAAAAGAACCAATAGATCCTTTTTGGAAGAAGTGCAGCCAGAGTGATTCTTGGAACAAGATAGCCAAACTTCGTCTCTCATACTTTGGACATATTGTCAGGAGGGACCAGTCACTGGAGAAGGCTATCATGTTTGGTAAGATGGAGGGTCAGATAAAAAGAGGAAGACACCCCCAAAGAGATGGATTGGCCAAGTGGCAGCATTGATGGACTGAAGTGTGGTAACAGTAGTGAGATTGGCCTGAGGTTGGCCCAGTGTCAGGCAGTGTTTCGTTTTACAGTGCATGGTGTTGCTATAAGTCGTTACCAAGTCGATGGTACCAAACAACTACAACAACTTTTTTGATCGTTGCTATTATTGCTGATGTGAGATCATATCTCATTTTTTTTTTTTAAGGTTTTTATTGTGGATTGAGTGTAAGTTTATAGGGCATATCGTCAGTTTTAAATTCAACAAGTCATACACTTTGTTTCATTACAATGATTATAATCCCCTCCATTTACCATCAGTTAACAGTATTTCTCTCTATCCACTTTAGCTTTTTTTAAAAAACAAACAACAAAAAAAACCCCGCACTCAGGCATATATAATAACTTACATCTCCAAATGGCACATTCTGCAAGTCTGCTCCTGGTCACCAGTTCTTAGTCCGTCTCTTCTTAGTCCATGAATCTAGAGTCCTCAGCCGC
>NW_006410603.1:0-1234 GCF_000296735.1 Chrysochloris asiatica | reverse complement strand
TCCCTCTTGAAACCTTGTAAGCCAGTCACTTTATGCCTTTATTGCTCCCTCATTTTAGGTAGCCAATGTCTAAGTTGCCTGTCCCTATCTACCCTGTGCACAGAGGGGATAGCATTGATACTTGATGTGAAGACGTAGTGTAGTGGTTACGAATCAGTCTGTGAACCGTAAGGCCAGCAGTTCGAAACTACCAGCCGCTCTGCGGGAGAAAGATGAGGTGTTCTGCTCCCATAAAGATTTACTGCCTTGGAAACCCTGTACAGGGTCACTATGGGTTGGAACCAACTCGACAGCACTCAACAACAACAACAACCTCTCTGAGTATAGGTCAAGTTCATCATGAAGATGTATCTTCTGTCACTGTAGCTGTTCCAGTCTGCTTGTCCTTTCTAGTGGGAATGTCCCACCTCACAAGGCTGTGGATGGGACTCAGGATTCCACCTAAGGTCCTATACTCTGTAAAGGCTTTGTATGAGGCCTATTTCACTGGGCAAGTTGTAGAACCTCTTTGTGGTATTCCAATCAGTTATAGACTGAAGGCGGGCTTACAAGTTTTCTCTAATCATGTTTCCCAACATTCCTTTCTATACCACTCAAGTGTCTATTTTACAATAGTAGGCAAGGGAAACTAATATTCATAAGGCAGTCAAGGATTTTAGTATTATTTACCCTCTTCAAGCTATACCTAGATCCCTGTATCCCAGAACCCTGTTGTTTCAAGGTTGAGTATGCATCACTATTTACCTCTGTCCCAGTAGGCCATGCAAACCTGTCTCAGTGTTCCCTTATCTATCTTGTTCTTCTGCATCCTCCCCCTTTCTTGTATTGCCCTCCCCAACACCCAAAATAAACCCCCTACCCCAACCCCATTGTGGTTACCTTATTATATTCCATTAGTTCTTCCCTCCATTTAAAACAGTCTATTTTATCCAGTAATCTTCCTGACCTTTCCCACCACCTGGATCTTGTTCCTCTGTGTTTACTTTTTTTCACATTGTAATTGTTTTGATCATAGACTGA
Source organism: Chrysochloris asiatica (assembly GCF_000296735.1). NCBI lineage: Eukaryota > Metazoa > Chordata > Mammalia > Afrosoricida > Chrysochloridae > Chrysochloris > Chrysochloris asiatica. The sequence continues at coordinate 214 of NW_006410603.1, read as the reverse complement.
CCTCACAGATCCTCTGTTCTTATAAATTTATTCTGTTCTTGACTTTTCCATGTGTCAACTGAGTTCAGGTTGATGTTGCCACGTACGTCATTCTGTAGTTGTCTGTTCTTGTTGGTTCTCATTCCACAGAACTTCCTTTAGGATGTTTTTCAGAGCAGGGTTGGCATTGGCAAAATCCCTTAGCTTCTGCTTATCCTGGAATGTTTTGATTACA
>NW_006410602.1:12938-13826 GCF_000296735.1 Chrysochloris asiatica | reverse complement strand
AAAAATCCAAAGAAAGCCTAAGATTTTTGTGTGATGCTATCAAGATGAATAACTTACATGTGGTTAAAATTGTAGAACAGGAAGAGACAACAAACTCCATAGAGAATCTTGGCCAAGAATTGTTGGAAGAACAACAGCATGAAAGATGAAAAGATAGCCATTCAATAAGTTGAACTAAATCCAAACAAGATGTTATTGTTGTTGTTGTTAAGTGCTGTCAAGTCGGTTCTGACTCATAGGGACCCTTTACAGGGTTTCCATTGTTGTTAAGTGCGATTGAGTCAATTCCAACCCATAGTGACCCTGTATAGGGTTCCTAGAAGCAGCTGGTAAGCTTGAACTACCAACCTTGCAGTTCAAATGGCTTTACAGTCTGGCGCATTAACCCACAGAGCCATACGAGGACTCCTAGGGTCTCCATAGACCCCCCCAAAAACCACCAAGACTTATTATAATCAAACATTTCAAAACCAAAGACAAGGAAAGAAGCCTAAGAGCAGCCCAGAAAAAATTAAACGCTACCTACAAAGGAGAACTAATAAGACTAAACTCTGATTTCTCCGCAGAAAACTATACCGGCAAGAAGACAATAATATGAAATACACGTAACTCTGGGGGAAAAAAATGCCAACCAAGAATCATATATCCAGCAAAACTATCCATTAATTATGATGGCGAAATGAGGTCATTTTTACATAAACAGAAATTAAAAGAATTTGTAAAAACCAGACTAACTTTACAAAAAAATACTAAGGGAATTGTTTGGACACAGACCCAACAACAGCAGACAACAACCTGAGACTACCACACATGACAGTATCATCTAGATTCAAGTCAGAGACAGTATTCAAAGAAAAACAGACCTACAAGACTGAAAATAGAGAAACA
>NW_006410602.1:8343-11793 GCF_000296735.1 Chrysochloris asiatica | reverse complement strand
AAAAAAATGTAAATGGTCCAAATACATCAATTAAATGGTAAAGATTGTCAGACTGGATTTTTTTAAAAAATGACCACTGTCTACAAGAAATACATTTTAAACATAAAAACACAAAATGGTTAAGAATAAAAAAGTATGAAAAATATGTACCATGCTAATGCTAGTACAAAGAAAGCTGAAATGGCTACTTTAGCACAAAATGAAGTAAATTACAGAAGAAAACACAGTAACAGATAAAGACAGTTATTTTAAATTGAAAACCTAGTCAACTAATGAAAGAACTTACAATGCTAAATGTTTATGCAACTAATAATAGAGCTTTAAAATACACAATAAAGCTAATAGAACTGCAAGGAAAAAAAGACAAATCCATAATTACAGACAGACATTCCAATACCTCATGTCAATAATTAATATAAGCAAGCTGACTTAAACACCACCAAGAAACTTGACCTAAGTAACATTTATGGAACACTCCATCTACAAACAGCAGAAATGTGCACTTTTCTCAAAGGCACACTGAACATTTACTAAGACAGATCACATTTTAAGCCATAAAACAAGTTTCAATAAATTCAAAAGGATTCAAGTCATAAAAAGTATGTTCTCTGACCACAAAGGAAATTAAAAAGCAATTAACAGAAAGATCTCTGGAAAATCCCCCAAATATTTGGAAACTCAGTAAGAAACCTCTAAAAAAAACTGTGGAGTCCTGGTGTGTTACTGTGAGATAAAGCATGGGACAGCAAGGTCAGTTTGAACCACAAGATCAGTGGTTCAAACTCACCAACCACTCCTTGAAAACCCTATACAGGGTCACATTCGATGGCACTTAACAAGAACAACAAAAAAACAAAACAAACAAAAAAAAAAAAACTCATGGTTCCAAGGAGAAAGCAAGAGGGAAATGAAGCAATTTGAACTGAATGAAAATGAAAACAGAATACTCTTACATCCAACTGCAACTAAAGCAATACATAGGGTGGAGTTTTCATTAGAAAATAAGAAGGGTTTCAAAATGAATTAACCTTCCACCTTAAGAAACTAGAGAAACTAAAAGCTGACAGAGATATTACAACAACAAAAAGGTACAGACATTTCCACTTGTAAGGACAAGCAGACCAAACCAAAGCAAGTACAGAAACAGAGATACTTCTAGAAAGAAAGACCAGCAGGAAGAAAAAACGCAGGGGAGTGGTGGGAAGCAGACTGTTTGGCTGTTACAAGATCAAGCAAGCTGTTTGCCTTGGAGTCATCAAGGCATGAAAATTCAGCCCCATCAGGGTAAACCCCCTTCTAAGACTGAAACTCAAAGGGAATATACACAAACAGGCTTATAAAGCTCACTGGTGACTGCCCTGGTCTACTTGTGAGTGAAAGTGGGGGAAATGCAGCAACAAAGATGCCGACCTAGCCAACGGGGGCTAGAATTGAGAGTGAAGTGACCAGCTGGTCTGAAATAGGGAAAGGCGTGAGAGAGGCCCCCCAGACTTAAAAATGGTACCTATTTGACCTTGCTTAGGTGACTTGCTGATCAGAACTTGACCAGATGAAGATAAAGAAGTTTGATACAGGAAGCAAGCGTAAATTGCTATAATTTGATGAACTGGACCTTTTCTATGGGTGTAGTTGCTTAAAATTACAACCGACAGGGAAGGACTCTTCAAATCAAAGATCATCAAGATTTTCCTCTTTAGTACACTGGGTTGACAGAGACTGGCAACTCAGACATTGGCCAACCAAAAATGGGGGGCTACAAAGGCACGAAGTCGCCTGACTACAAATTTCCGTCTGTTTCAGAATGAGAGGAGATAAGGTAGAATCCCCACTGAATAGTTTTCCTCTTGTCCAGATGCGTCTGGTGAAAGGGGAGGACGAGAATAGGATTTTTTTTTGAATGATTAGTGATTAACTGTTATCATGACCAATGGGGATTATCACAATTTTAAATTAGAAGCTGTGAAGCTAAAAAAGGGGAGTAATTAATCTCTCATTCCAGGAACAGATGACTTTACGACCACCAAAAGGGAAGAGCATGAGGCAACAACAGAGAAGGAGACAGAGGCAATGGCATAGAGATCGAGCAGCTGAAGGAAGACTCTAGGCCCATGGAATGAGAAAGTTTGTGTGCTGGTTTGCAAAATGTCCCCTTTGGGCATTTAAACGAACATATATGTTCTGTGTGTTTTGTGTACATCAAAAAGAAAAACAAACTAAAAGAAAATTATATAACAGGGGTTTACTGTAGGAATGCAGAATGGGTTTAACATTAGAAAAGCAATCTATGAAATTTATATTAATAACCTAAAATAGAAAAATCATGTGACAATTCAATAGATGCAGAAAAAGCATCTCACAAAATCTAGCAAACATTCCTGATAAAATTCCCAACAAACTAGGAAAGTAAGAATATAAGGAAACTTTTTTAGCCCGACAAAAAGCATCTATTAAAAATGTACAGCTAACATATAACTCATAAAGGAGCTCTGGTAGCGCGGTGGTTACGAATCGGGCTGCTAACCTCAGGGTCAGCAGTTCAAAACTACCAGCTGTTCCGTGGGAGAAAGATGAGGCTTTCTGCTCCCGTAAAGATTTACAGCTTCGGACACCCTGTACAGGGTCGCTATGGGTCTGAACCAACTTCATGGCCCATAACAACAACAACACATAACTATAATTGTGAAGACTGAAGACTAATACCAAGAACAAACTCTCACAACTACTACTTAGCATTATACTTGAGGTTCTAAACAGTTTAGTCAACATAAATGGGGGGACAGGCTTCCAGATTGGGAAGTGTCATTGATTGAAGTGTGTCCCCCAAAATATGTCCGCTTGGCCATGATTTTCAATGATGTGGCAGCTATGTGATGATCCCTCGTGATATGATAAACCAATAAGAAAGAGGATTAAGGGGGAGAGGGGGGGTTGTAACACCCTTAATTCCATCACAGCCCTGGTCTGATGTAATAGAAGTCTCACTGGGTTACGGCCTGCAACACCTTTAACTTACAAGAGATCAAAGGAGAGAGAAGTGAGCAGAGATCAGAGGGACCGACACCAAGAAAGAAGGTCGACCGACACCAAGAAAGAAGGGTCAGGAGTGGAGTGCATACTATTAACCTGGGGCCCCTGTACTGTGGAGCACCTAGATCCAGAGGAAGCTAGATTCCAAGATACGTGTATATCTCCAAGGCATGTCAGGCCTACAGAAAGAGGACAAGGGCATTTCCGAAGAGACCACAGAGGCCAGCCCTACAAATGCTGAAAGGAGATAAGGACTCATCCTCAGAAACCACATAGAAAGAATGCCTGACTTACCCTAGCGTCGGCATACTTAATTTGAACTTCTAGGCTCTGATAGCGTAGTGGTTATGAATCGGGCTGTGAACCTTAAGGTCAGCGGTTCGAAACTACCAGCCGCTCCGCGGGAGAAAGATGAGGCTTTCT
>NW_006410602.1:0-8243 GCF_000296735.1 Chrysochloris asiatica | reverse complement strand
AACAACAACAACTTTCCCAAACTGTGAGAGGATAAATTTCTGTTTGCTAAAGTATTTCTGTTACAATAGCACTAAGTAAGCACTAAGACAGAAAGGAAGAACTAAAACTGTCTTTATTTGCAGAGGACTGATTATTTACATAGAAAATCCAATCGAAACTACAAAAAGGGCTACTAGAATCAATACCTAAGCTTAGCAAAGCTGCTGGATGTAAGATCAATATAAGAAAATTAATAATATTGCAATATTGAAATCAAATTTAAAAATTTTTACAGCACTATTTACTAGGGAGCTTCAGAAAATATATGGGAAAAAGAAACGGAAAGATATTGGATTTTTCCCACTAAATTTTTGAAGTCCCCTCATATATTACAGAGCCCTAGTATGGTGCTGTAGAATATGCACTAGACTACTAACTGCAAAGTCAAACCTACTAGCAACTCTCAGAAACCCCATACAGGGTTGCTGTGAATCTGAACAGACTCAATAGCACACAATAACAAAATATATTACAAAATCAATACTTAAGAATGAATCTGACAAAATACGTGAAAGATCTCAACACTGAAACCTACAAAATATTGATGAGAAATTAAAGCTGACCAAAGCAATGTGGCCAAAGCTTCAATATCATTAAGACGCCAATTCTCCTTCAATTGTTTTATAAATTCAATATAATGTCTCCCACCGACGCCCAGAAAAAGATTCTGTAGGCTTTGGTTTTGGTATAAATTGAAAGAGTGATTCTACAGAACCTATGGAAATGCAAAAATAACTCGAATAGACCAAAAAAACTTTACCCAAGGGGACTAAAAGCATCTGTTCAGACAAAGATTTGTAAACAAGTGTATGTAATAGCTTAATGATTAATATTTGTAACAGCTAGAACCTGGAAACAACAAGAATGGCCATTAACAGGTGATTGGATAAAAAAAAGAACAACTGTGGCATATCTGTACAATGAAAAACTATTCGGCAATAAAAAGGAATGACCTATTTATGCATGCAACAACATGGATGAAATACAAACTAATTATAGAGTGAAAGAAGCCAGATAAAAAAGGGTACATACTATATGATTCAATTTCTATAAAACTCTACCATATGTGAACTAATCTATAGTGACAACCGATCACCAGGTTCTTGGAGGAGGTGAGCAGGAAAAGGCAAGTAAGAGAGGCAAAAAGAAACATGCTGAATATTTTTATGATCCTGTTTGTGATAATTAATGGTTTCACAGGAATATGCGCGTATATGTCCAAATTTATCAGAATGGGTACTTTAAATACTAGTATACACAATTTATTTTATGTCACTTACATCAACAAAGTTGTTTTAGATGTATACAATATTTTTAAAGACTTTAAATTACTTGGAAATAAATGTAGGCACTCCAGTAGTGTAATGATTCAAATGTTCGACTGCTAACTGAAAGGTCAGCTGTTCCAGCCCACCAGCCACTTCGTGGGTGAAAGGTGGGCAGTCTGCATCTGTAAAGATGGACAGCCTTGGAAACCCAATAGGGTAGTTGTTCTATTCTGTCTTAGAGGGTCACTAGGAATCGGAATTGACTTGAGGGCATTGGTTTCGTTTGGGGTTTGGAAACAAATATAAAGACATTTTCTTCAGATAACCTCTACAAAGGATATTAACAAAATAGCAAATACAATAAACATACAAAAGTTCTACCTTTGCAGGCACTAAATAACCACTGTAGTTGGCTTTCCTGACTGTTGGCTCTTCCAATCAGGGACAAATGGTTGAGAGTGCAGATTCTGGAATCATGCCAGCTGTTTGAATACTGCCTCTGCCAACTCTGTGACCTTGGGAAGGGTACTTCATTTCTCTGGGCTTCAGCATCACATGTGAAAATGGGGTAATAGTACCTTACTCACAAACATTTAGGAAAGTCCTCGATACAAGTTTGCTTTATACAGTGTTCTTAAAATTCTGATTAGGCGTGTACGATTTCATAGGCGCTCATGTATAGCAATGATAAAGACAAATTCAAAAAGCCCAAAATGGACTCCACATTTTAAGTTGCTACTAAATAGTAGGACAGTTATGACGGTCAATAGCATACTGCTATCCCATCCTGGTGTGGCTCTGTGGGTTAATGAGCTGGACTACAAAGTCATTTGAACCACAAGGTCAGCAGTTTAAGCTCACCAGTCACTCCTTGGAAACCCTATACAGGGTCGCTATGGGTTGTAACCAACTCCAGAGCACTTAGCAACAACCCCACCTTCGGGAGTCCTGGTGTGGTGCTGTAGGATAAGTACAAGGTAAGTCTGAACTCTAAGGTAGGTTCTTGACCACTGGTGAACAATCTTTCAAAAGTGATATACCAAACTTTACTCATGAAACAGAAAAGTGAAGCTTCAAAGACATTGGAAAAATAAACTCAGCCTTAGTTACCAGTTGTTGTTAAGTGCTGTTCAGTCGATTCTAACCCATAGTGACCACGTATACGGTTTCTGAAGTTGTAAATCTCTGCAGGAGCAGAATGCCTCGTCTTTCTTCGTCGGAGAAGGTGGTGGGCTCAAACTACTGACCTGTGGTTGGCAGTCCAGTGCTTTCTTACAGAGTCACAGCACCCCCTCTAGTTACCAGAGAAGGAGTCAATTCCCCTCCTATGTCATGTTTTCCCACCTCTCGCCCATCCCACCTGGCAATTGCCCTATAATGGATATCATTCATCTATTTGGTTAATCCTCCCCCACCCCCACACCAGTCAGTGACAGCTGCCCTAACTTTGTGTTCTCATAGCACTTAATTATACCACTTCTCAAACCATAATGCGATTTAGTGAGATTTAGTCACCAGACTGTGAGTTTCTTGGGGTCAGAAACTAGATTCCCAGTGCCTGGCAAGAAACAGAAATGCATACATATGTATAGGCTGGACAGACGGATGGATGAATCTTGAAGTGTTTAAATGTTTGTTTAACATCTCATATCATTAATCTACTTTTTCATGTGCCCATGGTACAGGTGTAAGGAGCTCTGGTGGCGTAGTGGTTACGAGTTGGGCTGCTCACCTCAAGGTCAGCAGTTCAAACTATCAACTGTTCCACTGGAGAAAGATGAGGCTTTCTGCTGCCGTAAAGATTTACAGCCTTGGAAAACCTATACAGGGACACTATAACTCAGAACTGACTCCACGGCACATAACCAAAACCCACCATGGTATGGAGAACATAAAATAAACTGTCTCAATATGGGTTCCAAGCCCAACCTGCCTATCATAGAGCTCTCTTGATCAGGACTCAGACAAGGGCCCAAAGCCAATCAAAGGTATTTGAGCACTGCAATCTGAAGAAGAGATTTGATACATTAAACACTAAAGACCGAAGACCAGAAGAGTTGTGGGTTGACATCAAGAACATCATACAGGTAGAAAGCAAAAAGTCATTAAGAAGACAAGAAAGAAGGAAAAGGTCAAAATGGATGTCATAAGAGACACAAACTTTCTCTCCAGCGTAGAGATGCTAAAGCAAATGGAAGAAATGAGGAGGTCCAAGAGCTGAACAGAAAATTTCAAAGATCAGCTCAAGAAGATAAAGTGCAAAGATCTGGAATAAGAAAAGCAAAAAGGAAGAACAAACTCAGCATTTCTCAAGCTGGGGGAACTGAAGAAAAAATTCAAGCCTCGGTTTTCGTTATTGAAAGATTCTCTGGGAAAATTATTGAATGATGCAGAAAGCATACACAGGAATACACGTCACTGTACCAAAAGGAAATAGTTAATGTTCAGCCGTCTCAAGACACAGCATATGATCAAGAGCCAATGGTACTGAAGGAGTTAGTCCAAGGTGCACCGAAGGAATTGGCAGAGAATAAGGCACCAGGAATTGATGGAATAAATATTGAAAACATCCAAGAAAGTGAGGCAGCACTGGCAGCACTCACTCATCTCTGCCAAGAAATTTGGAAGACAACTGTCTGGCCAACTGATTGGAAGAGATCCGTATTTGTGCCCATTCCAAAGAGAAGTGACCCAGCGGAATGCGGAAATCATGGGACAATCTCTTTGATATCCCATACAAGTAAAGTTTTACTAAAGGTAATACAGAAACAGCTGCAAGCATACATTGACAGAGAACTTTCAGAGGTTCAAGCCGGATTCAGAAGAAGCCATGGAATGAGGGATAACACTGCTGATGTCCAATGAATCGTGGCTAAAAGCAGAGAATATCAGAAAGATGTTTACCTGTGCTTTACTGACTATGCAAAGGCTTTCGATTGTGTGGATCATGACAAGCTATGGACAACACTGCGAAGTATAAGTATTCCGGAACACTGAATTGTGCTCATGAAGAACTTGTACCTGGACCAAGAGGCAGCTGTTCAAACACAACATAGAACCATGAATGGTTTAAAATTAAGAAAGGTATATGACAGGATTGTATACTTTCACCATACTTATTCAACCTGTATGCTGAGCAAATAATCCGAGAAGCAAGGTTCTATGAAGAAAAACATGGCATCGGGATTGGAGGAAGACTCATTATCAACCTGCGATATGCAGATGATACAACCGTGCTAGCTGAAAGTGAAGAAGACATAAAACATTTACTGATGACGATCACAGAGCATAGCCTTCGGTATGGATTACATCTCAATATTAAGAAAACAAAAATCCTCACCACTGGACCAATAAACAACATTCTTATCAAGAGAGAAAAGATTGAAGTTGTCAAGGACTTCATTCTTCTTGCATCAACTATCAACACTCACAGAAGCAGCAGTTAAGAAATCAAAGGATGTATTGCATTAGGTAAATCTGCTGCACAAGACCTTTTTAAAGTGTTGACAAGCAAAAATGTCAGCTTGAGGACTAAGGTGTGCCTGACCCAAGCCATGGTATTTTCAATAACCTCATATGCATGCGAAAGCTGGACAGTGAATAAGGAGGACCGTAGAAGAATGGATGCTTTTGCGTTATGCTGTTGGAGGAGACTATTGAAAGTGTCATGGACTACCAAAAGAAACAATAGTTCCATTTTGGAAGACATGCAGCCAGAGTGCTCCTCTCGTACTTCAGACATATTGTCAGGAGGGACCAGTCGCTGGAGAAGGATATCATTTTTTGTACGGTGGAGGGAATGGCCAAGTAGCAGCATCGATGGACTCAAGCGTGGCAACAGTATGTAGTGAGGTTGGCCCAGGATTGGGCAGTGTTTCATTCTGCTGTGCATAAGGTCCCTATGAGTCAGTACTCGATGGTACCTAACAACAATAACAACATGGACTCAGATTAATTGTTGTTGTTAAGTGCTATTGAATCACTTCTGACTCATAGCAACCCAGTATAGGGTTTCTAAGGAGCAGCTAGTGGGTTTGCACTACTCACCGTGCAGACTGAGATATTATTCTAATATTACTCTTCAGTCTTTTATCTGAAAAATAAGTACAAACCACCTATTTTCATAGAATTTCTAATCAGTCTGAAGCTATCAACATGAAATAAATTTTAAATGGCTGAAAATATGCATGATGAATTTTGTTTTAGCTTCAAAAATAAAACTCACACCTTGAAAGAATTTAGACATAAAAAGTTTAACTTGGGAAAACCAGCCTCAGTAGAAATAGTGGCTACAAAAGAAAAGTTACAATGGGGAAGGCATAATTCATAAAATGTTATATATTTTTAAACCTGGTTTTAGGGTATACATACAAAATAATGAATCCCAATGAAAATGTTTTCAGGAAACTAAATATGAACATGTAAACTAATTATAAATGGTTTAACTGTGTGGTACAGAAAATTGATCTAAGATTTTTAATTGGCTTACTGAAATCATCGGGGCAGGAAAATTCTTTCTCACCAATGAAAATAATTCAAACTGGTTTGGTTCTGATGAAAATGTTTCTTCTACTTATGAAGCCCTAATGGTGTGGTACTGTAGGATCAGCACTGTACTGCAAATCACAAGATCAGCAGTTCAAACCCATCAGCTGCTCCTTGGAAACTCTATACATGGTAACTATGAGTACCAAACGATTTGAGTGCACTTAACAACAACAATGGCACAATGGTAAAAAGCATTCAGATATTTACCAAAAGGTCGGTTTGAACCCACCAACCAATCTGTGGAAGAAAGATGAGGCACTTTGTTTCTGTAAAGATCACAGCTTTGGAAACCCTACAGGGCAGTTGAACTCTGTCCTACAAGGTTTGCTATAAGTTGGGTTTGATTCAATGGCAATGGGCTTTGTTTCGCTGCTTGGTTTACATAGGCATTGAGCACTCATTATATGCCAGTCACAGCTATTCTATGAGATATGTCATATCTTCATTCTAATTTTACAGATGAAGACTGAGGTACAGAGAAGCTATTTAAGTTGTCCAGTAACTAATTCAACCAGGATTCAAATCCAAAAATTCCAGATACACAGTCCACAACTTTTTAAATTATCCCTGTCTCAAACCTATATCTGACATATGCCCAGTCACCTGTGGAAGACATCTAACCTTTAGCCCAATTACAGAAGCAAAAACTACTTGCTGTATACATCAGGAAATTACAGATTTCTGTTGCCTAGTGTGTTTGATTTATGCTCTGTAGTTCTTCTGGTTTTCTTTTTAACTAGTATATTGTTGTTGTTGTTGTTGTTGTTGTTGTTATGTGCCATGGAGTCGGTTCCAACTCATAGCAACCCTGTACAGGGTTTTCGAGGCTGTAAATCTTTACGGGAGCACAAAGCTTCATCTTTCTCCTGCAGAACAACTGGTAAGTTTTGAACTGCTGACCCTGAGGTTAGCAGCCCGATTTGTAACCACTACGCTACCAGTATATTCGTTGTTGTTATTAAGTGACGTCGAGTCAGTTCCGACCCATAGCAACCCTGTATAGGGTTTCCGAGGAGCAGCTGGTGAGCTTGAACCATCAACCGTGCAGTTCAAACAGCTTTGCAGTCTGGCGCATTAACCCACAGCACCACACCAGTATATAGTAAGCCTTTAATTATATGACATGAAAAAAACGTACTAATGCTCATCAAATTAAAACAGATATAAAGCATTTCTCCGCATATTCAATGTTTACTTTAAAAACAACTTACAAGCTTACACAAATGAACAATGATGCATATTGATTTAGTTTCCTTTCTGCCAAAGAATTATACTATGAATTTTTACTGAAAACATTGTGCTCTTAATTGGTTAGAACGTAACACAGACTAAGAATATCTAAAATATTTCTTCATGAGTGATTTTATGGCAGCAAGTATCTTATAGGCAAATAAACTATTACAGGCAAACACAGAGACACACATGTATTTTGGCATTAGAATAAAAGTCAAGATATATGGTTTTCAAGTTCTAGTGCTGTAACTGACTGGCTGTATATTTTTGTGTCATAGTCTGTGCCTCAGTTTCCTCGATTTCCAAAGAAAAGGTTGGGACTAGACAAATACTTCCATTCTGTCAAGCTCTCAAGTCTGACTTTAAAGCACTGGAGGTCGACTCACAGGTTTTCCTAATGACTCCCGTTCCTCTCCATTTTATGGATCACCAAGGGACAATCACCCTGAGATCAGCACATGTGTGTTTTATCTGTAAATCCATTACTAACTAGTAGTTTCAACTGGGTAGGCTCTCCCTCAAATACGGAAATTAGACTGGCCACTTAATTTCTTTGGGGGGAGGGATGAAGAACTTCATTTACTCCAAATCTTATGATGGACAATCAGGAACAGAGGAAGAATACTCATGAAGATACAGCAATAACAAGTGGGACAGATAGGGCAGTAACTTGAGACCACCAGAGAGCCTGTAAACCCACAGGGAAAGGAAAATGAGATACCTACATTCCCTGTCCCGGCCCCTCCTTTTGCTTGGAACACTGATAAGCTTAAGAGGACGCTGTGACAATACAATACATTATTGGTGTTAAGTGTTGTCCAGTCAACTCCAACTCATAGTGACCCTGTTTCTGAGGGGCAGCTAGGGAGCTTGAACAGACGACCTTGTGGTCCCCAGTCCAGTACTGTTCCTATAGGGCCACACGGGCCTAGCAAAAAGGCCCTTCAATACGTAGTTGTTGGTTTGAATCCCCACTAATCAAATCAGACATGACACCTACCAAAGGATTAATTAGTTAATCCAGATTTTCAATCATTTAGCTATTCTCTACTATGAGCAACTCTCACGCTTACTACAATATCTAAGAAGGGCAATGATACATTTCTTGTGTAAAAACTACTGTGAAGAACAAACAAGATGGCAGATCGGGTGGA
>NW_006410601.1:14893-15353 GCF_000296735.1 Chrysochloris asiatica | reverse complement strand
CACATGGCAGACAAGTCCAATATGTTCATATATAGAGGGCTACCTTCTTGGCAGATCAGTCCAACATATCCATATACTGAGAGCTAGCTACATGGCACAATAGTCCAACATGTCCATATTCAGGGTAGGAGCTACATGACAGATATGCCCAACGTGTTCATATATGGAGAGCCACATACTAGGCAGACAATGTCAATATGTTCATATATAGAGAGCTACCTACTTGGCAGAACAGTCCAACATATCTATGAACAGAGACCTAGCTAGATGGCAGACGAGTCTAAAATGTCCATATACAGAGATCTAGCCACATGGCAGTGTAGTGGAACATTTCCATATACAGAGTTCTAATCACAAGGCAGATGAGTCCAACTTGTCTGTATATAGATAGCTGACTACATGGCAGAGTAGTGCAGCATTTCCAGATAAAGAGTTTTAGCTACATGACAGAGGTGTCCAA
>NW_006410601.1:12922-14057 GCF_000296735.1 Chrysochloris asiatica | reverse complement strand
GATGCATGACTGTGTAGAGCAACATTTCCATATACAGAGTTCTCGCTACATGGTAGATGTGTCCAACCTGTCCATATAATGAGAGCTACTAGGATGGCAGATCAGTCCAAAACATCCATGTATAGACAGTAAGCTACATGGCAGATGAGCCCAAAATATCCATATACAGAGAGCAACCTACATGTCAGGATACAGCAGCATTTATATATAAAGAGTTCTAGCTACATGGCAGATTAATCCAACTTGTGTATATACAGAGAGCTAGCTACATGGCAGAATATTGCAGCATTTCCATATACAGAGTTCTAGCTACATGGCAGATGTGTCCAATGTGTCCATAACCTGAGCGCTAGCTACGTGGCAGACAAGTCCAATATGTTCATATAGAGAGAGAGCTAGATACATGACAGTGTAGAGCAACATTTCCATATACAGAGTTCTAGCTACATGGCAGATGTGTCCAATGTGTCCATATACTGAGAACTAGGTACATGGCACAGTAGTTCAACATGTCCATCTTCAGAATAGAAGCTACATGGGAGATGTGTCCAATGTTTCCATATACTGAGAGCCAACTACACTGCAGACAAGTCCAATATGTTCATATAAAGATATCTACTTACTTGGCAGATCAGTTCAACTTTTCCATCTACAGAGAGCTAGCTACATGGCAGATGAATAAAAGATGTCCATGTAAAGAAAGCTGGCTACATGGCAGGTTATTGCAACATTTCCATATACAGAGTTCTACCTACATGGTAGATGTGTCCAACATGTCCTTATACTGAGAGCTAGCTACATGACTGAGCAATCCAACATGTCCAAATTCAGGGTACTACATACATGTCAGATGTGTCCAACTTGTCCATATACTGAGAGCTACCTGCATGGCAGACATGTCCAATATATTCATATACAAAGAGCTACCTACTTGGCAGATCAGTCCAATATATCCATGCACAGAGAACTAGCTACATGGCAGACAAGTCGAAAATGTCCATATTCAGAGAGCTACCTACATGCAAAATAGTCCAACATGTCCATATTAAGGGTAGGAGCTACATGACAGATGTATCCAACGTGTCCATATACGGAGAGCCACATACAGGACAGACAAGTCCAATATGTTCATATA
>NW_006410601.1:10664-11691 GCF_000296735.1 Chrysochloris asiatica | reverse complement strand
TCTAGCAACATGGCAGATGTGTCCAACGTGTCCATATATTGAGAGCTAGGTACATGGCAGAGTATTCCAACATGCCCATATTCAGGGTAGTAGCTTCATGGCAGATTTGTCCAACGTTTCCATATAATGAGAGTCAACTCCTGGGCAGACAAATCCAATATGTTCATAAAAAGGGTACAAACTACTAGGCAGATCAGTCCAACATATCCATGTACAGAGAGCAAGATACATGACAGACAAATAAAAAATGTCCATATACAGAAAGCTGGGAAATGGCAGGGTAGTGCAACATTTCCATATACAGAGTTCTAGCTACAAAGCAGATGACTCCAACTTCTCTATATACAGAGAACTAGATGCATGGCAGGGAAGTGCAACATTTCCATATACAGAGTTGGAGCTACAAGGTAGATATGTCCAACCTGTCCATATAATGAGAGCTACCATGATGGCAGATCAGTACAAAACATCCATGTATAGACAGCTAGCTACATGGCACACGAGTCCAAAATGTCCATATACAGAGAGCTACCTACATGGCAGGGTAGTGCAAAATTTCCATATACAGGGTTCTAGCAACATGGCAGATGTGTCCAATGTGTCCATATACTGAGAGCCACCAACATGGCAGACATATCCAATATGTTCATATAAAGAGAGTTACTTACTTGGCAGATCAGTCCAACATTTCCATCTACAGAGATCCAGCTACATGCCAGATGAATAAAGAATGTCCACATTCAGAAAGCTGGCTACATGGCAGGGTAGTACAATGTTTCCATATACAGGTTATAGCTACAAGACAGATGAGTCCAACTTCTCTATATACAGAGAACTAGATGCATGGCTGTTTAGAGCAGGGTAGTGCAAAATTTCCATATACAGGGTTCTAGCAACATGGCAGATGTGTCCAACTTGTCCATATACTGAGAGCCACCTGCATGGCAGACATGTCCAATATGTTCATATACAGAGAGCTATCTACTTGGCAGATCAGTCCAACATATCCATGTACAGAGAGCTAGCT
>NW_006410601.1:7612-8695 GCF_000296735.1 Chrysochloris asiatica | reverse complement strand
GTCCAATATGTTCATATACAGAGAGCTACCTTCTTGGCTAATCAGTTCATCATATTCATGTACAGAGGGCTAGCTACATTGTAGACAAGTCCAAAATGTTCACATACAGAAAGTTGGCTACATGGCAGTGTAGTGTAACATTTCCATATACAGTGTTCGAACTACAATGCAGATAAGCACAAGTTGTCTATATACAGAGAGCTAGATACATGGCAGTGTAGAGCAATATTTCCATATACAGAGTTCTAGCTTCATGACAGAAGGGTCCAACGTGTCCATACACAGAGAGCTAGTTACATGACTGAGCAGTCCAACATGTCCATACTCAGGGTACTACCTACATGGCAGATGTGTCTAACTTGTCCATATACTGAGAGCCACCTGCATGGCAGACCAGTCCAATATGTTCATATACAGAGAGATACCTATTTGGCAGATCAGTCCAACATATCCATATACAGAGAGCTAGCTACATGGTAGAAGAGTCCAAAATGTTCGTATACAGAGAGCTAGCTACACTGAAGAGTAGTCCAATGTGTCCATATTCAGGGTAGTAGCTACATGGCAGATGTGTCCAAAGTTTCCATATACTGAGAGTCACCTACAGAGCAGACAAGTCCAATATGTTCATATACAGAGAGTTACCTACTTGGCAGGTCAGTCCATCATATCCATGTACAGCTATATGGCATATAGTGCATATAGAGCTAGCTATATGCTATACAAGTGCAAAATGTCCATATCCAGAGAGCTAACCACATGGCAAGGTAGTGCAACATTTCCATATACAGAGTTCTTGCTACAAGGCAGATGAGTCCAACTTGTCTATAGACAGAGAGCTAGATACATGGCATTTTAGTGCAACATTTCCATATACTGTGTTCTAGCTTCATGGCAAATTTGCCAAACGTGTCCTTATACTGACAGCTAGCTACATGGCAAACAAGTCCAATATTTTCATATAATAGAGCTACATATTTGTGAGATCACTCCAATATATCCATTTACAGAGAGCTAGCTACATGGCAGAGGAGTACAAAGTGTCCATATACAGAAAGCTGGCTACATGGCAGGGTAGTGCAA
>NW_006410601.1:4423-5659 GCF_000296735.1 Chrysochloris asiatica | reverse complement strand
GCAGATGAGTCCAACTCATCTATGTACAGAGAGATAACTACATGGCAGGGTAGTGCAACATTTCCATATACAGTGTTCTAGCTAAAGGCAGATGAGTCCAGGTTGTCTATATACAGAGAGCTAGATACATGGCAGTGTAGAGAAAAATTTCCATATACAGAGTTCTAGCTACATGGTAGATTTGTCCAACCTGTCCATATACAGAGAGCTACCTACATGGCAGTGTACTGCAACATTTCTATATGAAGTGTTCTATCTACAAGGCAGATTAATCCAACTTGTGTATATACAGAGAGCTAGCTACATGGCAGAGAAGTGCAGCATTTCCATATACAGAGTTGTAGCTACATGGCAGATATGTCCAACGTGTCCATAAACTGAGAGCTAGCCACATGGCAGATAAGTCCTATATGCTCATATATAGAGGGCTACCTTCTTGGCAGATCACTCCAACATATTCATGTACAGAGAGCTAGCTACATGGCAAACGAGTCCAAAATGTCTATATACAGAGAGCTAACCACATGGCAGGGTAGTGCAACATTTCCATATACTGTGTTCTAGCTACATGGCAGATTTGCCCAACGTGTCCTTATACTGACAGCTAACTACATGGCAAACAAGTTCAGTATTTTCATATAAGAGAGCTACATACTTGTCAGATCTCTCCAATATATCCATTTACAGAGAGCTAGCTACATGTCAGACGAGTACAAAGTGTCCATATACAGAAAGCTGGCTACATGGCAAGGGAGTGCAACATTTCCATATACAGAGTTCTTGTATAAGGCAGATGAGTCCAACTTGTCTATATACAGATTGCTAGCTACATGGCATTGTAGTGCAACATTTCCATATACTGTGTTCTAGCTACATGGCACATTTGCCCAACGTGTCCTTATACTGACAGCTATCTACATGGCAAACAAGTTGAACATTTTCATATACAGAGAGCTACATACTTGTCAGATCACTCCAATATAGTGGCAGACGAGTACAAAGTGTCCATATACAGAAAGCTGGCTACATGTCAGGGTAGTGCAACATTTCCATATACAGAGTTCTAGCTAAAGGCAAATGAGTCCAACTTGTCTATATACAGAGGTAGATACATGGCAGTGTAGAGCAACATTTCCATATACAGAGTTCTAGGTACATGGCAGATGTGTCCAATATATCCATATACTGAGAGCTAGTTACATGGCAGAGTAGTCCAACATGTTCATATTTAGGATA
>NW_006410601.1:1608-2690 GCF_000296735.1 Chrysochloris asiatica | reverse complement strand
CATGTACAGAGAGCTAGCTACATGGCAGATGAGTGCAAAATGTCCATATACAGAGAGCTACCTACATGGCAGGGTAGTGCAACATCTCCATATACAGAGTTCTAGTCACAAGGCAGATGACTCCAATTTCTTTATATACAGAGAACTAGCTACATGTCAGACTAGTGCAACATTTCCATATACAGAGTGCTAGCAACATGGCAGATGTGTCCAACGTGTACATATACTGAGAGTTAGCTACATGGCAGAGTAGTCCAAAATGTCCATATTCAGGGTTGTAGCTACATGGCAGATGTGTCCAATGTGTCCATATACTGAGAGCCACCTACAGGGCAGACAAGGCCAATATGTTCATATAGATAAAGCTACCTACTTGGCTGATAATTCCAACATATCCATGTACAGAGAGCTAGCTACATTGCAGACGAGTCCAAAATGCCCTATACAGAAAGCTGGCTGCATGGCAGTGTAGTGCAACATTTCCATATACAGAGTTCTAACTTCATGACAGATGCGTACAATTTGTCTATGTACAGAGAGCTAGATACATGGCAGTGTTGAGCAACATATCCATATACAGAGTTCTAGCTTTATGATAGATGTGTCCAACGTGTCCATATACAGAGAGCTAGTCACATGACTGAGCAGTCCAACATGTCCATGTTCAGGGTACTACCTACATGGCAGATGTGTCTAACTTGTACATATACTGAGAGTTACCAGTCCAATATGTTCGTATTCCGAGAGTTACCTATTTGGCAGATCAGTCCAACATATCCATATACAGAGAGCTAGCTACATGGTAGACGAGTCCAAAATGTTCATATTCAGAGAGCTAGCTACATGGTAGATGAGTCCAAAGTGTTCATATTCAGGGTAGTAGCCACATTGCAGATGTGTCCAAAATTTTCATGTACTGAGAGTAACCTACAGGGCAGACAAGTCCAATATGTTCATATACAGAGAGTTACCTACTTGGCAGATCATTCCATCATATCCATGTACAGAGAGCTAGCTATATGGCATATGAGTGCAAAATGTCCATATACAGAGATCTACCTACATGGCAGGGTACTGCAACA
>NW_006410601.1:0-862 GCF_000296735.1 Chrysochloris asiatica | reverse complement strand
TCATATATAGAGGGTTACCTTCTTGACAGATCAGTCCAACATACCCATGTACAGAGAGCTAGCTACATGGCAGATGAGTTTAAAATGTCTATATACAGAGAGCTAACCACATGGCAGGCTAGTGCAACATTTCCATATACAGAGTTCTAGTCACAAGGCAGATGAGTCCAATTTCTCTATATACAGAGAACTAGCTACATGTCAGAGTAGTGCAACATTTCCATATGCAGAGTTCTAGCAACATGGTAGATGTGTCCAACGTGCCCATGTACTGAGACCTAGGTACATGGCAGAGTAGTCCAACATGTTCATATTCAGGGTAGTAGCTTCATGGCAGATTTGTCCAACGTTTCCATATTCTGAGAGCCAACTACTGGGCAGACAAATCCAATATGTTCATAAAAAGGGTGCAAACTACTTGGCAGATCATTCCAACATATCCATGTAGAGAGAGCTAGCTACATTGCAGACGAGCCCAAAATTCCCTTATACAGAAAGCTTGCTACATGGCAGTGTAGTGCAACATTTCCATATACAGAGTTATAACTACAAGGCAGATGAGTACAAGTTGTCTATGTACAGTTAGCTAGAAACATGGCAGTGTTGAGCAACATTTCCATATACAGAGTGCTAGCTTCATGATAGATGTGTCCAACGTTTCCATATACAGAGAGCTAGAAATATGTCAGAGCAGTTCAACATGTCGATATTCTGAGTACTACCTACATGGCAGATATGTCTAACTTGTCCATATACTGAGAGCCACCTGTATGGCAGACCAGTCCAATATGTTCATATTCAGAGAGTTAACTACTTGGCAGATTAGTCCAACATGTCCATATACAGAGAGCTAGCTACATGG
>NW_006410600.1:13594-14052 GCF_000296735.1 Chrysochloris asiatica | reverse complement strand
TTCCATGATTTAGTGGCCTCACATTTGTCCCTATTTTTTTCATTGAAGGCCTTCATAATTCTGGGATTCACATTTAGATTTTTAATTCATGTTGAGTTGGTTTTTGTATAAGGTGTGAGGTGAAGATCTTGTTTCAATCTTTTGCATATCACTTTCCAGTTCTCCCAGCACCATCTGTTGAAGAGACTTTATCACCTCCCCATGAGATATGTTTAGGTGTTTTGTCAAAAATCAGTTGGCTGTATGTAGATGGTTAATTTCTGGATTCCTGATTCTGTTCGATTGATCAATGTACCCTTCATTGTACCAGTACCAAGCTGTTTTGACCACTGTAGCCATGTAGTAAAATTTGAAGTTGGGGAGTTAGAGATTTCCAACCATATTCTTCTTTTTAAGCAGTTCTTTGCTTATCCTGGGTCTCTTTCCTTTCCATATAAAGTTTGTAATTGTTTTTTTCC
>NW_006410600.1:10791-12540 GCF_000296735.1 Chrysochloris asiatica | reverse complement strand
GACAGCTCTTCCCTGAATGTTTGGTAGAACTCACCAGTGAAGCCATCTGGGCCTGGACTTTTTTTGATTCAACAGCACGTAACAACAACAACAACATAGACCATGTCCCATAGGATGGCTGATCAAGGACTAGGAGCATCCATGCAATATGGTAAAAATGTGTGTGTGTTTGTGCATGTATCGGTATGTGTAGTATTGGAGGTGATGGGTTTGTGTATAAGAAGGTATATAAAGAAGGGGAAATATTTTTAAATTCTTAGAGTGATGAACAGATTTATCAAGACTGTGCATTTATGAGTGTTTGGTTGTGTGAGAGTGTATATATGTGAAATTATGTGTGTACATGTTTGTATGAGTACATGTGGGAAAAGTAGAGATGGTGTTGTTGCTAAGTGCCATCTAGTCAGTTCTGATTCATAGCGGCTCTGTATATGACTTGCAAGGAGTGGCAGGTGGATTTGAAATGCTGATCTTGTGCTTAGTAGTTCAGTGCTTATCCTGCAGCACCACACCAAGGTTTTGTATAGGTGGTGCATGTGGGTATGAGAAAGTTCTCCAGAGAGAGAAGAATAGATAGAAAGTCTCAGAGGTGAACAGATTGAATAAGCGTATGTGTACATCATTGTGTGTAAATGTATGAGTGAATGCATGTGACTGTGTGGTTGTGTGAATGGGTGGTGTGGAGGTTGTGAGTGTGGTTATAAGAAGGCTCTCAGGAGAGAGAATACATGAAAAAAAATTGAAGGGGTGAACAGATTTAGTAAGACACAGAGGGGAGATTGTGGGTGTGTGTGTACATGCACATGTGCGCATGGGGTTTAGTGCGAATGTGCTATAAATGTATAAGTATGTGGGGGCTAGTCGAGGTGGTGGGCATGGATACAAGGGGGCATTCAAGAAAGGAAGGAATATGTGACACAGCCTTGAGAAATGAACAGATTGAGCAATAGCAACTTTTCCTATTTAATTATTTTTCATCTTTCCTTAGACGCAGGATGTGTGGGCTATAACTGTGAATGACCCAAATAGCTAAGAAATTATTTTTATGCTGTACCCTGAAACCTAATCAAGGATTGCTTAAAACAAGAGGAAGTACTCAATCGTACTTGTAATTAATTGGGAATATTCTTCATATCAAGGAACAACCTTGTTTCCTGAGTGCACTGGATTGATATGAGTGAGTAATGTAGACATTGGCTATCCAAAATGCAGAGGCTACAAAGGAATGAAGTGGCTGGTTTACAAACTTTCATGAGTGTACTTAGTTGCAGAATGAAGAGGGTAAGGTAGAATGCCCACTGAATAGCTTTCCCTTTTCCTGTATGGATCTGGTGAAAGGGGACAATGGCGATAGGATTTTATGACTCAGTTGTGAATAATTGTTAGCAGGATTAATTTTGACTGTCACAGCTGTAATTGTAGAACTTGTGTAACTAAAATGAGGGAGTAGGTAACATTTCATTACAGGAGCAGATGATCCCAGGACCATCAAGAATGAAGAGCATGAGTAGAGCATCAGATCCCTAGCTAGAAAAGTGATGACAGCAAAGATGTGACTGTGTGCCTGTGGGTAAGTCCGGGTGGCAGAATGTGCCCTTTGGATATTTAAATAATTATGTTTTCTTGTTTTGTATGTGTGCATAAAAAAAAAAAAATAAGAAAGAAAATATCATAGCTTGGGTCAGGTGCACCTTAGTCTGTAAACTGCCATCTTTGCTCTTGAACACTTTAAAGAGGACTTGTGCAGCA
>NW_006410600.1:7701-9286 GCF_000296735.1 Chrysochloris asiatica | reverse complement strand
TTCCATCTTCTTTGATGCTTTCTGCATCATTCGATATTTTGTCCATAAAATCCTTCAATATTGCAAGCCAAAGTTTGAATTTTTTCTTCAGTTCCCTCAGCTTGAGAAATGTTGAGTGTGTTTCCCTCTTTTGGTTTTCTATCTCCAGTTCTTTGCACATTTTGTTATAATATTTGACCTTGTCTTCTTGAGGTGCTCTTGAAGATTTTCTATTCAGCTCTTTATTTCTTCATTTCTTCTATTTGCTTTAATATCTCTACACAGGAAAGCAAGTTTCAGAGTCTCTTCTGACATCCATTTTTAGTATTTTCATGTTTTTTGTCTTATTAATGCCAAGGAAACAACCACAGTATAGCAAATTGACAGACAAGTGGTAGAGATTTTCTACTAATATTTAAAATACCATCAGTATCACCCATGATGGACAGGTTTCAAAGAAGTTTCCAAACTACAACACACTAGGAAGAAAGGTTGGATGATCTAGTTTAAGAGTTAACCAGTGGGAAAATGTATGAATCACAATAGAACATTTGAAAGAAGATCAGTTGAATCCAAGAGCCAGGGTACCAACAGTGTTGGTCAACATTCACCCATTTCATGAGGTAGCATATGAATAAGAACTGATAGTAGTAAAGGAAGATGTCCAAACTGCACTGAAGACATTGGTCAAAATCAAGGCCTCAGGAATTGATGGAATACTAACTGAGGTATTCCAACAAATTTATGCAGCACTGGAAACACTCATTCATCAATATAAAAAAAATTTAGAAGTCAGCTGCCTGTTTAATTAAATGGAGGAGATGCATCTTTGTGCCTCTTCCAAAGAAAGAAGATTTGACAGAATGAAGAAATTATTGAACAATATCATTAGTATCACACACAATTAAAATTTTTCTGAGGATAATAAAAATGATTACAGCAGTGCATCAGCAGGGAATTTCCAGAAATTCAAGTCAGATATTCAGACGAGGATGTGGAATGAGGGATATCATGTGGAATGAGGGATACACTGATGCCAGAAGAAATTTTACTGAAAGTAGAGAATACCAGAAAGTTGTTTACCTGTATTTTCTCACCATGCAAAAGCATTAATCTGTGTGGATCATAACAAATGTTGGGAAGTCCAGAACACTTAATTGTGTTTATGTAGAACTTGTACATAGAGTAGAAAGCAGTAGTTCAAATAGAGCAAGGGGATACTGTATGGTTTAAAATAAAAAAATAAAATTTGTGCAATGGGTTTTCACCATGCTTATTCAATGTGTATAAGCAAATAATCCAAGAATGGGATATCAGCATTGGAGGTAGATTCATTAATAATATGTGATATGCAGGTAACACTTTGGTTGCTGAAAGCTAAGAGGACTTGACACACTTACTGATTAAGATAAAAAAAACTAGAGCCTTCAGGATGAATTACAACTCAATGTAAAGAAAACAAAATTCTTCACAACTGGACCAATATGAAACATCATGATGTATATGGAAATGATTGAAATTGTCAAAGATTTCATTTTGCTTGGATCCACAGTCAATACTCATGGAAGATGTCATTGTTGTTAAGTGCCATCAAATCAGTTCTGAC
>NW_006410600.1:5225-6816 GCF_000296735.1 Chrysochloris asiatica | reverse complement strand
TAGCAACAACATTTTGGTAGTACATAGAAATCTAGTTTGAAAATAAGGTGTTTTTCTGGTTATTTGGAGGCATTTCTTGAAGTTTTAATACGTGGATTCTTTTGTGTTTTTGAAAGTACTAAAATTTCTCTATCCTTAATGTTCTGAAATTGCTTTGATGCAATGTAGCCTCCAAATATATTTCATGGCAGAAGAAATATTAGCAAACTACTGCAAAGATCACAAACAGAAAGATTCATGGACCGAATTAAATGTTCAAATTGTATCTTATATGAAATCAATTTAAACCATGCAGCAAGAAGCTAAGGGAAACTGAGGGAAAGAGGAACTAAAGGGAAGAGCTAAGGAAAACACACAGCTTAAGAGTTAAGTGAGCATTAACTCTTAGAATAAGGAGCAAGCAGGGTAGAAGTACTCCACTGTCAGGTCCTAGGATAATATGCAATGTACGTGTGTCCTATCTCATTTTGACATATCAGTATTCCACACTGATGATAAGTTACTAGGACCAGAGTCTGCTGATGTTAATCAAGGAGTTCACAGATGAAACTGTCCTTGGGCCAATGGTACGAATGTCTTCTATCAGATTGATTCAGGGCAATTAGCCCGCTGTGTAGCCATACGATTTATTATCATTCCTTGAGCAAAGGTTACAAGGAACCAGGAAGGGTGTCACTAATGGGTGGCCAAATTGGGGTTCTGTATACTGAATGCTTCATGTCTCAAGCATGGTCAGTGAATTTTGAATATTTACTACCTTGTAGGAGGCACTCACTCATCTCTGTGTTGCCATCAGATGTGGACATGGATGGGCATTTTAATATAATCAGACC
This sequence comes from Chrysochloris asiatica, assembly GCF_000296735.1. NCBI lineage: Eukaryota > Metazoa > Chordata > Mammalia > Afrosoricida > Chrysochloridae > Chrysochloris > Chrysochloris asiatica. Next base: position 5,983 of record NW_006410600.1, on the reverse strand, counting down.
GTGGATAGTTGTTGAATCACCCTTGTATAGAGAAAAGCAAGAAAATGAATTTGACTGACAGCAGGAGAGTGGTACCACTACAGGGAAGAAGATAGTTGTGATGAAGAAGGATGCTTGGAGGACACTTAGGCTATTGCTTCTAACCAGCAGAATGTGACACAAGAATGGAGTGTTGCTCTCTTTATTAGGTTATATTACATAGAATTCCATATTAACAGTCCAGACTTTCTGGAGCCAGGGAGGCTGTGTAAATTCTCAAAACCATTGCCTGAAATCATCTTTACCTTAAATCAAAAATATCCTCTAAAGTCTTCTTGAAATTAATTATGAAATAGCTTAACTTAACTAGTGACCACCACTCATTTGTCATTTTTTACACTATGGTGGCTTGCATATTGCTGTGATTCTGGAAGCTATGCCACTAATATTTTAAATACCAGCAAGGTTACTAAAGGTGGATAGGTTTCAACTGAACTTCCAGATGAAGACAGACTAGAAAGGAGAGACAGACTTCTTCACTGAAAACCTTATGAATAACAGTGAAACACTGTCAGTACTAGAGTATTAAATTATGAAACATGATGAGGAGCACTAGAATACTGTCTGATATAGTGCCAGAAGATGAGCCTTTCAGGTTGAAAGGCACTCAAAATATGATGGGGAAGAGATGCCTCCTTAAAGTAGAGTAGACCATGATGATGCAAAGGAAGTAAAGCCTTCAGGGCCTTCATTTGCTGATGGGATTCAACTCAAAATGA
>NW_006410600.1:3463-4470 GCF_000296735.1 Chrysochloris asiatica | reverse complement strand
ACACTAAAGACCGAAGACCAAAAACTTGTGGGATGATATCAAGAACACCATACAGGAAGAAAGTAAAAGGTCATTAAGAAGACAAGAAAGAAGGAAAATATCAAAATAGTTGTCAGAAGAGACTCTGAAACTTGCTCTCCAGCATAAACATACTAAAGCAAATGGAAGAAATGAAGAGGTAAAAGAACTGAATAGTAAATTCAAAAGGAATCTCAAGAAGACAAAGGCAAATATTATAATGAAATGTGCAAAGATCTGGAATTAGACAACTAAAAGAGAAGAACACTATCAGTATTTCTCAAGATAAAGGAACTGAAGAAAAGGTTCAAACCTCAACTTGCAATATTGAAGGATTCTATAGGCAAAGTATTGAATGATGCAGAAAGCATCAAAAGAAGATGTAAGGAGTACACTGAGTCACTGTACCAAAAAGAAATGGTCAATGTTCAACTATTTCAAGAAGCAGCATATGATCAAGAGCCAATGGTACTGAACAAAGAATTCCAAGGTGCATCCTGTCAAAGAACAAGGCTCTGGGAATTGATGGAATACAAGCTGAAATCTTTCAACAAACTGATGCAACACTAGAAGTAGTCATCTATGCCAAAAAAAATTGGAAGACAACTACCTGGTCAACTGACTAGAAGAGATTCATACTTGTGCCCATTCCAAAGACAGGTGACCCAACAAAGTGTGGAAATCATAGGACAAGATCATTAACATCACATGCAAATTAAATTTTGCTAAAGATAATTTTAAAATGGCTGCAATTGTACATTGACAGAGAACTCCAGAGGTTCAAAGTGGTTTTAGAAGAGGACATGGGATGAGGGATATCATTGCTGAGGTCAAATGGATCTTAGATGGAAGCAGAAAATAACAGAAAGATGTTTACCTGTCTTTATTGACTACATAAAACCTTTCAATTGGGTGGATCATGAGAGACTATGAACATCTTTCAGAAAATGAGTATCCAGAACACTTAATTGTGCTCATGAGGAACCTGT
>NW_006410600.1:2521-3030 GCF_000296735.1 Chrysochloris asiatica | reverse complement strand
ACATCATTGATGGCGTCAAGTGTGGCGGCGGCAGTGAGGTTGGCCTAGGATCGGACATTGTTTCATTCTGCTGTGCATGGGGTCGCTATGAGTCGGTTCCGACTCGATGGCACCTGACAACAACAAACATTATATTAAGTGCAGAGGATTGCTATCCAAAGGCATGTCTTCCCACCTCTACTCACACTATTGACACTCTGCAAAAAGTTTGTTTTGGGGCATTAAAGCATCCATAAAAGTCCTGATCTTGCTCCATTGGGCTTTCCCCTGTTTGGTTCCAAGAAAGCAGCTTTCTGAGGACGAAGATTTATATCTGATGAAGAAACAAAAACAGCAGTGCATTCATGGTTTGAAGCTCAGCCTAAAACTTTAAAAAATAACATGATATAAAAGCTTGTTGACAGACAAAGTATATTGAAAAGCAAGGAGATTATGTTGAAAAATGATTCATTTTTTTTTTCCCTAAAATTTGACTGAAAGAAATTCTACAGTGAGTGGTGTTAATTTTT
>NW_006410600.1:0-496 GCF_000296735.1 Chrysochloris asiatica | reverse complement strand
TAAAAGTGCCATGGGCTACCCATAGAACCAACAGATGTGTGTTGGAAGAAGTGCAGCCAGAGTGCTCCTTGGAGGCCAAGATGGCCAAACTTTGTCTCATACTTAGGACATGTTGTCAGGAGGGACCAGTCGCTGGAGAAGGATATCATGTTTTGTAAGGTGGAGGGTCAGAGAAAAAGAGGAAGACCCCCAACATGACGCATTAGTCAAGTGGCAGCATCAATGGGCTCAAGCATGGCAACAATAAAGGGGTTGGCCCAGCACTGGGCAGTGCTTCGTTCTGCTGTGCATAAGGTCGCTATGAGTCGGCACTGACTCAATGGCACCCAACAACAACAACAATAACAATCAGTTGTAGGCTAAAGATGGTCTTACAAGTTTTCTGTAATCATGTTTTCTAACATTCCTCTCTATCCCACTCAAGTGTTTATTTTACAATAGTAGGCAAGGGAAACCAGTATTCATAAGACAGTCAAACATTTTAGTATTATTTACC
>NW_006410599.1:0-13966 GCF_000296735.1 Chrysochloris asiatica | reverse complement strand
GAGGCTTTCTGCTCCCATAAAGATTTACAGCCTTGGAAACCCTATACAGGGTCACTATGAGTCGGAACTGACTCCATGGCACATCACCACCACCTAAACTAGTGCAGTCTGAGGTAAAAAATTTGAACAGACTTATCACAAAACAAGACACTGAAAAAGTCCCAACGAAAAAGTCCAGGCCCAGATGGCTTCACTGGCAAATTCCACCAAACATTCAAAGAGGTGACACCCATTCTATTCAAACTATTCTAGAATATAGAAAAAAATGGAATACACCCAAATTTATTTACTGAAATAAGCATAATCCTGATACCAAAACCAGGCAAAGATACCATTTAACAGGAAAATTATAGATTAATATTCCTCATGAATATGTTGCTATTGCTAAATGCTGTAAAGTTGGTTCTGACTCATAGCAACCTGCAGAGTTTTAGAGAAGTGGCTGTGATTGGCAGTCCAGTGCTTATCCTACAGCACCATACCAGTACTCCCCTCATGAACACAAACACAAAAATTCTCAACAAAAATCCTAGTCAATAGAATCGAACAACACATCAAATATATAATATATCATGACTAAGTGAGATTCATACTAGGTATTCATGGATGGTTCAACATTAGAAAAACAATCACCACATAAATAAAACAAAGGGGAAAAAAGCCACATGATCATATTACTTGACATAGAATAAGCATTTGATAAAATCTAACACCCATTTTTTTTTATGTGAATTAAGTGGAGGTTTACAGAGCAGATCATCAGCTTTACATTCAACAAATCATATACTATGCTTCATTACAATGACTGTAATCACCTCCATGTACCAATAGTTAACAGTATTTACTCGTATTCACTTTAACGATTGCATTCCTCCCTGTGTCTCATGCTACCTTCATCTTTACTCTGCTAACCTCCCTCTTGTTGTAGAGTACCTTCTGCCACCCATGTTACCAAGTGTTTACCCTCTAGCCTGTGAATAATTTTTCTTCTCCACCCCCATATTTCCTATATTAATAAAACCTCCAGGTTCACCCATGTTGTGAAGTGGTTAGTAGATTGGTTATTCTTTAATGTTGTTAGTAGATTGGTTATTCTTCTCCATTGTGCATATGTATCAGTTTAACCATTCTGTTGATGGGCATTTAAACTGTCTCCATCTTTTTGATGTGTCTCTTGCAGACAGCATATTGAATGATACTGTTTTTTCCTCCATTCTGTTCTGTCTCTAGACTGGTGCATTTGATCCATTTATATTCAGTGTAATTATCAATAGGTATGAATTGACTGCTGTCATTTTCCTGTATGTGTTTTTAGTGGTGCAGCTGGTTTCTTTGTTCCAAATAATTTTATGTGCTGGATTAATTTTGTTTGTAGTTGTGTTTTCATTTTCATTTCTGTTGTGTTAATGTTTACTAAACTTTTCTGGTTTTCCTCTTTTTATTTTGAGGTACAGGTGTATTAATTTTCCTTAAGGTTACCCTGTAATTTTTAATTTCCCCCCCTATTTAAAACAGTCTGTTTTATCTTGATAGTTACTTTTCTTACCATTTGGAAGTTCTGTATTTATACTATTCTCTCTTTTTGCTTTATAGTTGGCTTCATTATAAACTGGTATCTCTAGTTCCCTAATTTCAGTCTTGTAGGTTTAGCCGTACTTTAAATACTTCTAATTTTGTATGGTGACGTCATGAATGTTAATCTCAGATTACTGTCTGCTATTGTTGGTTCTCAGTCCAAAAATCTTTAGCATTTTTATTTTTATTTTTTTGTATAATTGAGCTGGTTATTACAAATTCGTTTTTATCAGGAGATGTCCAAACTTCACTATCATATTTGAGGGACAGCATGGTTGGCAATTTTTTTTTCTTTCAGTATTTTGTATATGTCAGCCCATTGTCTTCTTGTCTTCATGGCTTCTGCTAAGAAATCAGAACTTAGACTTATTGGTTCTCATTTGTAGGTAACTTTTTGATTTTTCCAAGCTGTTCTCAGGATTCTTTCTTTGTCTTTACTTTTGGAAAGTTTGGTGATTTTCTTTTGTTCCGCTTCTTGTATGTTTATCTTCTCATCTTTCATGATGTTAGGGAATTTTAATACCAACAACTCCTAGACGATTTTCTCTGTGCTTTTTATTGTCTCCTCTGTTTCGGAATTCCAATCACTCATAAGTTGTTTCTCTTCACGCAGTCCCACATAACTATTAAAATTTTTTAATTCTTTTTTTCTGATTATTCTTCTAATATACTAGAATCGAGAGATTTATCAAGTTCACTAATTCAGGCTTTCATTGCTTCCAATCTACTCCTTTGCCCTTTCAATGCATTGTCTATTTCTGAAATCTTAATGTTAATCTTGATATCTATTTGCAGGTTTTATATAGTTTCAAAATTTACATCTATTTGGTCTGTCTGTTCTTACAGTGTTTTTCCTGAAATGTTACAAAAGTTTTTTTCTGTATTCTCTGTTTTTCTCAATCAGTCAATCTGTTGAAGGTAACTAAGTATCATTCTTTTTCAGTTAGATCTGTTACCTTTTCTTTAAAACATTTTCTGGCTCTGCATCTTTATCATTTGTTCCAGCCATTCTTTCATTTCTTCATGTAAGCTAAAATTGTCTGTTGTCTCTGGGACATTGTGGGGTTATCATACTCCTATTTAATTGATGATTGTATAATGACTAGTTCTTAGGCTCTCACCAATCATCTCACGTGGGTGTAGTTAGAGAATGGAAGTATGTACACCATTCTCATTCTTGGTTTGTGCACTTCAGTTTAGGGTGGGTTTAGCTAGTGTTGGCTGCTATTGACTTGTCCAGTGGATGGAGCTGCAGAGGGTAGGATTGTGGCTGGGCTGTATGAGCATGGTTACTGTCTCCTGTGGAGTGGGAAACAGAAACCACCCCACCACACACATATACATACAAGAAAACAAAACAGAATAAACAAGACAACAACAATGGAAAAAGAAAAAGATAAAACCAGAAAAAGAATATAATAACTATAAAGACATAAGATGGACAGGGAAATGAAGCTATAAAAGAGAAAAATAAAATTTAAAAAACAACAACACTTAAGAATAACTGCAAAAGAGAAGAGGGACAGGAAAGTGGGTTTATAAAAGAAAAAAAAAGGAAATATAAGGAAGAAAAAAACCAAACAAACAGGGAAAGGAAAGACGAAAGACAGTAGAGTTTTAAAGAAAGATCAAAATAGAAAAACAACACGGGGGGGGGGGGGGGGGGATGAGAAACTGAAGAAAAAAAGGAAGAACAAAAGGAGAGGCAGAAAGGATAAAATCCAAAGGACTGGAAAGAGGAGGAGAAAGAATAAACAAAAACAATGACACAACAAAAGGAATAAAACAACCTCAAAAACAAAACAGCACAATTGTTGGACCCAGAGAGGAAGGCTCCTGCAAGCAAAGGAGCTCATGAGGTGGGTGTGGGAAGAATGTGACAGCAGAGTTCCTGGCCCTACATGGAATTCCTATGGACTTCAGTGTTAGATCTGTGTTTAGGGCACTCGATCTGGAAGTAGTTCTTGGAGGACCTTGATGGAGTTGGTTAGTCAGAGACTTTTAGGGCCACAAGGCAGCTAGAAGCGGGGTGACTGGTTAAATACTGGTCTAGTGGCTCTGTGGGTTCGGTAGATTTGGAGCCCAGCCCACCTAAATCCCAGCACCAAAGCAGCACAGGCAGCCCCCACCTCACACCGGCGTAGCTCCCAATCATGTAGCTCTGAATTCCTGGAGAGCAGGGTCTGGCTGGGGATGGAGGATGGCCGGAGCTGGCCATGCCTCTGATCATCAAGGGAGCATGGGAAAATGAAGGAATCACACCTTTCCCATTGCCTGTCTAAATTTACTTTGCTAGGCCATCTTCTGTTGCCAAATCTGCTCACAAGATAGTTATGCGAGTCTGGCATCAGTTTCCCTCTCTCAGCAACCTGGCTCAGCTTCCACTCCCAGCAAGTACTCAAGTCACTTCTCTACCCTTTCTTTTGGAACTCATGGTTCTAGGATTTTCATTTGTTTCTGTTTCATTTGGTCTCTTGTATCTTTGTTGTAAAGTGTTGTGTAGTGTTATCTGCCTAGTCTGCCATCTTGCTGGAAGTCTCCCAGTATCCATTCTTTGAGAAAGAAAGAAAAAAGCCCTGAACAAAATAGGAATAGACGGGAAATACCTCACGTAGTGGTTATGAATCAGGCTGTGAACTGCAAAGTCAGCAGTTTGAAACTACCAGCTGTCCCGCGGGAGAAAGATGAGGCTTTCTGCTCCTGTAAAGATTTACAGCCTTAGAAACCCTGTACAGGGTCGCTATGAGTCGGAACTGACTACAAGGTACACAACAACAACAACCTCAACATAATTAAGGACATACATACAAAAGCAACTGCCAACATTAGTCTCAATAGAGACTGAAACATTTCACTTGCAAATGGGAAACAGACAAGGATGTCCTTCACCATCACTCCTATTTAATATTGTACTGGATTCCTTATACCCAGAGCTATAACAAACTAAAATTTAAAAACATCCACATTTACAAAGACATAAAACGATCTCTATTTGTAGTTCCTAAGATCCTATACGTAGAAAATTCCAAAGACTCAGCAATTAAATTACTAGAACTAATTGTTAAGATTCAGCAAAGTGGCAGCGTATAAAGCTCAAAAAACACTAACAAAGACAACTCTAACAAGGAAATCAGGAAAACAATGCCATTTACTAAAATAGCAACCCAAAAGATAAAATACTTAGGAAAAATCTAACCAGACTGATAAAAGCCTAAGCAAATAAAACTGTTAAGACACTTACAAGAAATTAAAAGAGCCCTAAATGAATGGAAGAAATACCATGTTCCTAAGTAGGAAAAATTATCATTGTGAAAATGTCAATACTACCCAAAGCAATCTACAGGTATAATGCAATTCTGATTCAGATTCCAACATCATTCTTTAAGAAATGGGAAAAACTAATCACCACCTTTATATGGATAGGAAAGTTACCTCAAATAAGCAAAGCACTACTAATGAAAAAGAACAAAGTAGAAGGTCTCATACTTCCTAATCTCAAAACCTACTACACAGCCACAGCAGTCAAAACAGACTGGTACTGGCACAACAATAGAAATATAGACCAATGGAATAAAACTGAGAAACCAGAAGTAAATCCATCCACCTGCAGACAGCTGATATTGGACGAAGGGTCAAAATGCATTACATGGGGAAAAGATAGCAGAAAAGTGAAACAGGACCCTTATTCTCATACTATATACAAAAATAAACTCATGATGGATCAAAGATCTAAATGAAAAACCTAGAACTATAAAGATCATCAATGAAAAAATATGGACAAATCCAACAGCACAAATACACAATTAAATATACCGAAAACACAGAAACAAACTAGATGATTGGGACCTCCTAAACATTAGACACTTATGTGCATTAAAAGATGTCACCTAAAGAGTAAAATGAAAATCTACAAACTGGGGGACAAAAATTGAAAACAACCTATCTGACAAAGGACCAATCTCTAAAATTTATAGAAAACTTCAGCCAACAAACATATGAGATGCAAATCAAAACAATGATACATTAATAATGCAAAGTTCAAAAAACAGAATATAACAAATGCTGGTGAAGATGTAGAGAAACTAGAACCCTCATATACTGCTGGTGGAATTGTAAAATGGTGCAAACACTTTGGAAAATGGTATAGTGCTTCCTTATAAATTGCAAACAAAATGATCATATGATCCAGAAATCCCACTGCTATGTATACATCATAGTAAAATACTAATATATGACACACCAAGTTCATCACAGTTCTATTCACAATGACAAAAAAGATAGAAACAACCTAAATGCCCATCAATAAAGTGTATATAAACTATTGGTGTTATAGTGGTTACAAATCGTGTTGCTAACCTCAGGTACAGCAGTTCAAAACTGCCAGCTGTTCCAGCTGTGGGAGAAAGATGAGGTTTTCTGCTCCCATAAAGATTTACAGCCTTGGAAACCTTGTACAGGGTCACTGAGTTGGAACCGACTCCATGGCACATAACAGCAACAATGGTACATACACGCACTGCTTAAAGGGTATTGAGCAGGACCTTGATGTGATCTACCATTATATTGGATGCTGTGTGGAAGGAACAAGCAAGAATTGTTAGGTGCCAATGAGTTGATTCTGACAAACAGCGACCCTATACACAACAGAATGAAACACTGCCTGGTCCTGTGTCATCTTCACAATTGTTACTTTTGAGCCCATTGCTGCTGCCACAGTGTCAATCATCTCCTTGGAGGTCTTTCTTTTTCACTGGCTTTCCACTTTGATGTCTACTCTAGGGAGTGGTCCCTCCTAATAACATGCATGAAGTGTGAGATACCATCCTGTCTTCTAAGGAGTATTCTGGCTCTACATCTCCCAACACAGATTTTTTTTGTTCTTCTGGCAGTCTATGGTACGTTTAATATTCTTTTCAAATACCATTATTCAAATGCATCAATTCTATGGCCTTCCTTATTCATTGTCCAACTTTCAGGTTACTGAAAATACTCAAACTGACATCTTTGCTCTTCAACACCTTAAAGAGATCTTGTACAGCAGATTCGCCTAATGCAATATATCATCTGATTTCTTAACTGCTGCTTTGATGAGTGTGATTGCAAATCCAAGTAAAATGAAGTCTTTGGCAACTTCAATCTTTTCTCCGTTTATCATGATATTATTTATTGGTCTATTTTTAAGGATCTTTGGCTTCTCTATATTGAGGTACAATCCATACTGAAGGTTGTGGTCTTTGTTCTTCATCAATATGGATTTTAAGTCCTCTTTGCTTCCAGCAAGCAAAGTTGTATCAACTGCATATCAAAGGTTGTTAATGAGTCTTCCTCCAATCCTGATGTCATGTTCTTCTTTATATAATCCAGATTTTCAGATATTTGCTCAGCATAAAGACTGAGTAAGTATGGTGAAAGGATACAGCCCTGGTATACACCTTTCCTGATTTTAAACCATTCAGTATCCCCTTGTTCTGTTCTACTGCCTCTTGGTCTATGTACAGGTTCCTCATGAGTACAATTAAGTGTTCTGGAATATCTATTCTTTGCAACATCATCCAGTTTATCATGGTCCACACAGTTGTAGCATATTATCAAGATCCAGTGATTCTGGAAGAAGTCCAAGGTGCATTGAAGGCATTGGCAAAGAACAAGCACTGGGAATAGATGGGATACAAATGGAAATCTTTCAATAAACTGATGTGGCACTGGAAAAACTCACTCATCTATGCCAAGAAATTTGGAAGACAACTACCTAGCCAGTTGACTAGAAGAGATCCGTATGTGTGCCGATTCCACAAAGAGGTGATCCAATGGAATGTGGGAATCATCAGACAATATCACTGATATGCCAAACGAGTAAAGGTTTACTAAATACAAAAATGGCTCCAATCATACATCGATAAGAGAACTTCCAAAAGTTCAAGCCTGATTCAGAAGAGGACACGGAATGAAGGATCTCATTGTGGACATCAGATGGATCTTGGCTGAAAGCAGAGAATACTAGAAAGATGTTTTACCTGTGCTTTACTGACTATGCAAAGGCTTTTAATTGTGTGGCTCATCAGAAGTTAAGGACAACATTGCAAAGAATGAGTACTCTGGAATACTTAATTGTGCTCATGAGGAACCTGTAAATAGATCAAAAGGCAGTTGTTCAAACAGAACAAGGAAAGACCAAATGGTTTAAAATTAGGAAAGGCATGTGGCAGGGTTGTATTCTTTCACCATACTTATTCAATCTGTACACTGAGAAAATACTCTGATAAGCTGGATTATATGAAGAAAAATGTGGCACAGGATTGGAGGAAAATGTATTAATAACCTGCAATATACAGATGATACAACCTTGCTTGCTGAAACCTAAGAGAACTTAAAAAATACTTAAAAGATCAAAGTCTTCAGTATGGGTTACATCTCAATGTAAAGAAAACAAAAATAAATGGAGAAAGATTGAAGTTGTCAAATACTTCATTTTGCTTGCATCAATCATCAACACTCACGGAAACAGCAGTCAAGAAATCAAATGATGTGTTGCATTGGGCAAATCTGCTGCACAAGACCTCTTTAAAGTATTGAAGGGCAAAGATGTCAGTTTGAGGACTAAGGTATACCTGACCCACACCATGGTATTTTCAATAACTTCATATGCACGTGAAAGTTGGACAGTGAATAAGGAAGACCGTAGAAGAATTGATGTTGGAAGAGAGTATTGGAGTACTACGGACTGCCAAAGAACAAACAGATCTGTGTTGGAATAAGTACAACCAAAGGGATCCTTGGAAGCCAGGATGTAATATTGCCTGGTCCTGCACTATCCTCACAATCAATGCTACGGTTAAGTCCATGGTTTCAACTATTATATAAATCTATCTCCTTGAAGCGTTTCCTGTTTTTTCACCGACCCTCTATTTTATTAAGCATGATGGCCTTCTCCAGGAACTGGTCCCTCTAACAACAAGTCTAATCCAAAGTATATGAGTCAAAGTCTCGCCATCTTTGTTTCTAAGGAGACTTCTGCTCTTCATCCAAGACAGACACTGGAAAGACAGACTTGTATAAGACTGTGTGAGATTATCTAGGGAAGAAACCTGAGGCTGCTGACTTAGAGGTCTGGGAGTGAGGGAGTAGAGTCTAGTAAAAGAAATGGAGAGAACACTGCAAAGTCCGAAAACAAAGAGAATATGGAATCCTATATAACAAAGAAGCTCTTCACAAAAAGAGGAACTGTTCAACTATGTCCTCTGCTCTTGAGAAGTCCAACAAAATGAGGACTTAGAATCAACCACTAGCTTTGGCATCACAGAAATCGTGAGAAACTTGTTAAGAGCCATCCTGGGGCAAAAACAACAGCACAAGAATTTGTCATCCTGGGATGCAGTCAAGGAAACATGATAGCAGTGGGTCAGGTGCACAGGGACAAGGAAACACTGGTGTGTTTTAAACAAGGCGGTACTGCGGTGTGCGTGCGTGCGTGGACGAGTGTGAGCTAACAGACCCAGGGAGAGGAGGCCAGAGGAACCACCTACAGGCACCAAAGGACCTAAGGGGAAGGTAGGGTCAGGCAAACGTGGAGAAGCGAGAGCTTAAAGAGGATGGCGCTCATTACCCAAAAGGACGGTATTAGTATTAGCTCAGGGTCAGGGGAGACGCGGAAGCCGGGAGGTAAGGATTTGTGAAGGGTGGCCGACACCCTACTTGAGAGACTTCTTAGACTAAGTGATATTTGAGAGGCGCTCTAGGATCCAACAGGAGTTCGCGGAACAGGCGACCTTAGTACCGGGACGCCGCTCCTGTCCGAGGCTCCACTTACATCTTGTCCTTCTGGTGCTGTCGCTTCCCCATGGCGGCGGCGACGGATGGCAATACGACTGAACAGGCGTTAGCACAAACTACAGCCAACAGCTCGGTCCCCAGCGTCCTTACCGAGACATCAATCACTTCCTGTCTCCACGACCCACCCCGGAAGTGCGCGCGTAGCAGGCCGGGAACTGCGTCTCTGGCGTGGAGCGCGCATGCCCAGCAGGTGAGGGCTGTCACTAGGGTTTTTTGCACCTAGCGTTGAACTCGACTCCAAGGAAGCCGGTTTTGAGACGCCTCTCTCCGCATCGCTTCGCCTACCAGCCTAACCCCGGTACGGTCCCACGCCCGTTTAAACCTGCCTCGAGCTCTCAAGCATTAAAACCCATCTGGAGCTCCAAGTCCCACCAACCGTGGCAGCTACCATCCAGCCTACTTTCGCCCATCCATTGCCCCTGTGACCCAGTGGCAGGTGGTCACCAAGCCTGGATGCTTCCAGTCCTCATTGGTCCCAACTGACTTCAGCTAGACCCTACCCCTGCTCCAGATCAGGTCTGTGACCCCTCTGTTCTGTCAACATTAAGATCACAAGTGTGGTGGCTTTAAAAACCACTTGTAGTCCATGAAAGAGCCCTGATGGCACTGTGGGCTAAACATCAGGTTGCTAACTGAAAGGTCGGTGGTTGAAATTCACCAGCTGCTTCCCAGTCAAAAGATGAGGCAGTCTCAGAAACCCTATGGAATCTCACTCTGTCCTATAGGGTCACTGTGAGTTGTGATCCACTTAGTGACATTGGGTTGGCTGGGTTGTATTCCATGAATCTCAATGCTAACTAGCCTGTGCTCCAGGCTCCTGGCCTTCATTAGGTACCCAATGACTTCAAATTTAACGTGTGATCAGCACTTAATTCTCTACTCGCCCAATCTCCTGAACATACCACCCCCACACAATCACTGGAAGCCAGCTACTCTTGCCTTTTCTCTTAGGTTTCAACTTGATGATGCCTCAGAGACCTAGCCTGACAGCGCCATCCCAGACAGCTGTCCCCAGGCCTCTCCATCTCAGTTCCCATTAGGCTGCTTATCACAGTGCATCATCCCATAGTAATTTCATCTATGATGTGCTAGATTACCCCATCCCTTCAGAGACACACCCCACTTGGCTTTTTTCATTATCAACAGTTCCAAGAGACATGTGCAAGGTGTACAGAAGGGTCTCCACATCTGTCCAAGTACCTTCCTCCAAGGGCTTACATTCCACATGCAGGTTTGGTGCTAAGGTCAGAAGTAAGCTGACAATGGAAGTCACACATCTGTAAAATTCCTTAGGAAGTTGCCAAATTGGAAAGGGACACACTTTTTTCCTACCAAGAGTGAACTGGTCACCGTTTCACAACTGCACACCAAATAGGTTGTGTTGAGGGGCCAAATGTACTAAGAGGGCAGATATGCAGCACAGTCAGGTCAAATGAGCACAAAGACATCACTTGTTCCTCTTACAAAAAGCATGTGGGTGAGTGCTCCTGTTAGTGTACAGTGGAGCACAATTACCCTGACCACCCGCTCTGGGCTCGAGGGAGACCTAAATCACCAAGAAGCATTGCACAGCCCCTACCCCCAGCATCAGCACAGCACAGTACAGCGCCTCCACAGTAACTTTATTCATTCATCAGGCCATGTCTGAAGGGAATGGTTATGGGCTCCTGTGGTGGGACACCAACTCTGAGCTGCTAGGATCATTCTCTGAGTCATCTTTTGGTCTGGGTACAGGCTGGAACTTGAGTAGGACAGGTGGGGTGAAGATGGAGGACTTCACAGGAGGCAGTGGTGTCTCCTCGTTGTTGGGGGAGTCATTGCAGGCTGAGGTCCTGTATGCACAGAAATATCCAAGAGATACCCATGAAGTTTGTGCCTTCAGCAACCTCTCAGGCATGTTTCTACTTTTAGTAATCTCCCCCTCTGAATATGTGTGCAACAATGGGTATAACTAGAAAAACCTAGAAGCAATCTAAATATCCATCAACCAAAACAACCACTTCCTCCCCTGAGACTATGACCCTAGTCACCCCTCACCTCTGGAAATGAACTCACCCCCATGGCTCAATTCTTATAGACATGTCCATAAGGGGAACAATAGCACTAAGGATACAATGTACACATTAGAATAATAAACCATTTCATATCAAAAGATTTAACATAGGACAAAGGGCAAAATTCAGAAGGCAGAAAGAGGAAAGAAGGAATAGAACTAGGAAACATAGGGAGGAAATGGGATAAGTGATTTGCATTGTGAGGAATACAATTAATGATGTAAAACAAAATGTGCATAAAATGTTTGAGAACTAATTTGCTCTGTAAAATCACCAACAATTCACAATAAAAAAAAATCATAATAAAGCATAACAAAAATCAGTTCCTGTTGAGTGACCTCTAACTCATGGTGTCCCCCCGTGTCAGCAGTACTGTGCTCCACAGGGGTTTCAATGGCTGATTTTTCAGAAGCAGATTGCCAGGCCTTTATCGCAATGTATCCCTGGGTGGATTTTTTAGTTAGCACCTGAGTACTTAACCATTTGTGACACCCAGGGATGCTGATGTTGTTGTTGTTAAGTGCCATTGAGTCAGGTGGACTCATAGCAACCCTGTATAGAATTTCCGGGGAGCAGCTGGTAAGTTGAACCGCTGACCTTGCAGTTCAATTCGACTTTGCAGTCCAGCGCATTAACCCACAGTGCCATAACAGGACTCCAGGGACTCTGATAGTGCTAAAGAATTCTTTACTTTTAAATTTTACTTGGTAACAACTTTGCAAAAAAGTTCACTATTACCTTCCCATCCTCATCCCTTTTCTGAACTGATTTGATAGCCTATGATTCCATAATCAGATTTGTAATTTTCATGACTACATATTTCATAATTATGTGAATGCTCTTTTAGGCTGTTTTGTTTCTGTCTTTTAACTGATGTGGCCATAACATTTGTATATACAGTGGCTTTATTCTTTTCCTTAGTCATTTTCTTGGAGCCAATTCCCATGATTGAAAATACCAGATCAAGGACTATGAAAATGTGTGTGGTTCCTGATATGTTTTTAAAAATTGCCTTTCAAAAGGCTTAGGCCTTTATACTTCAAAGGATACAACCAAGAAAATCAAATGACAACCTACAGAATAGGAAATTTGTGTTGGAAGAAGTACATCCAGGATGTTCCTTAAAGCCAGAATGTTAAGAGTTCATTTCTCACGCTTTGGACATATCAGGAGCGATCAGTCCCTGCAGAAGGACATCATGCTAGGTAAAGTGGAGTGTCAGCAAAAAAGGGAAAACCTCCAATGAGATGGGCTGACACAGTGGCAGCAGCAATGCACTCAAGTTTAACAATGGCTATGAGGATGGTACAGGACCAGGCAGTATTTTGTTCTGTTGTGCATAAGGTCGCTATGAGTAGGAACCAACTAGATGCCACCTAACAACAACAGAATGGGAAGAAATAATTGAGAATCATATATCTGATAAGGCATATCTAGAATATACATGAACCCTTACAAGTCAACAACATAAAAACAAGCAATCCAATTAAGAAATATGCAAAGGATGTGAAGAGACATTTCTCCAGAGAAGATCTACAAATGGCCACCAAGTAAATGATAAGATGTTCCACATCATTAGTCATCTGGAAATATAAATCAGACCATCAGGATACGTCTTCACACCCCATAGGATGTCCAGAATCAGCAGGACAAACAATAACAAGTGTTAGAAGAACGTACAGAAACTGGATCACTCATACACGGCTGGTTTGCTAAAGTGCCATCGAGTCGATTCCGACCCATAGCAACCCTGTATAGGATTTCCAAAGAGCAGCTGGTGGGTTTGAACTGCAGACCTTGTGGTTAGCAGTTCAGGGCTTATCCTACAGTACTACAATGTAAAATGGTGCAGTCACTTTGGAAAACAGCCTAGCAGTTTCTCAAAAGGTTAGACATAGCTACCGTTGTTGTTGTTAAGTGCCATCAAGTTGGTTCTGACTCACAGTGACCCTATATAGGGTTTCCAAGGAACAACTGTTGAGTTTGAACTGCCAACCTTGCAGTTCAAACCAACTTTAAGGTCTGGTGCATTATCCCACAGCACCACACCAGAACTCCACAGCTACCATATGAACCAGCAGTTGTTCTCCTATGCCAAACAATCGCCACACAAAATCTTGTATACAAATGCTCCTAACAGCATTATTCATATATCCAAAAAGTGGAACCCCAAATTTCCATTATGATGGCCATTTATTTCACAAAATGTGGCATATCCATACAATGGAATACTACTAAGTAATAAAAAGGACTGAGATACAACAAAAAGAGTTTCAAAAAGATTTCTGGAAAATTTCCATTATCTTTTCATTTCAGTTTTCCACAAACTTTTTGAACATGAATGAAGCTTGAAAACATGCCAGACACAAAGTGCCACATATTGTATTACCCCATTTGTATAGAATGTCCAGAATAGTTGTTGTTGTTGTCAGGTGCCATCGAGTCGGAACCGACTCATAGTGACCCCATGCACAGCAGAACGAAACAATGTCCGATCCTGGGCCAAC
>NW_006410598.1:12615-14185 GCF_000296735.1 Chrysochloris asiatica | reverse complement strand
ACAAACTGACAGACAAGCAGTGGCCGTTTGGCTTTAACTGGAAAATGTCACTTTAAATTTCGAGAAGATCTGTGCGCATGCGTAGAAGAACCCTCCAGGGGTGGGGGTGGGGTATCCATTCGCTCAGGCATCCCCTCTAGTCACCTGCCCAGACAGAGAGAGACCAATGGGCAGATACCAAATAAAGAATGCCCACACCTGTAGCTCCGCGGTTCTGTCAGGTGTTCGTGGTTGTTGTGATCCTTCCCCTGCTTGGTCTCTCACAAGATGGCGCCTCCAGGAATAGCTGAGCGTTTTGATTTAGAAAGCAATGGACTTCTTAATTCTGCTACAAGTTCCCCTAGCTGTAAGCCTTCTGATTTTATAAATATTCCTTTATTTGTGGTTCAGCGTTCTAGCACCATGCCCTGAGCCTATGTGGCCAGGTGTTCTATGTTGTATTCTGTGTGAGAGTTGCCCAAATGAGAAGCTGTTTAGTTACAAATCAACGAACCACTTACAGCATTTGCCTTCAGAAACTTTGATGTAGAGCTTTTGCAGATGATTTGGACAGAAGAAAACCAACGAAGTATTCAAATGTGAGTAAGCTGATTCTGGAGAATATTTTTGTTCATTCTTGATAAAGTCTTGTACCTGTAACTACATCATGGTAGCAAATGGTAATGACTATGTTGTTGTTATGTGCCGTGGAGTCGGTTCCAACTCATAGCGACCCTGTACAGGGTTTCCAAGGCTGTAATTCTTTATGGGAGCAGAAAGCCTCATCTTTCTCCCGCAGAACAGCTGGTAGTTTCGAACTGCTGACCTTGTGGCTTACAGCCCAATTTGTAACCACCACGCTACCAGAATTCCTTGGTAATGACTATAGTTCTATCATAAATATTGGTGGATATTTTCATTTACACTAGGAGTAAAAGGAAAGTAAAACAAAGACATATGCTAGAATTTGATTTTTCAATGACATAAATGACTGCTGAATCAGGAAATAATTGTCAAACACTAGAATAATATCTCCATAATGTTTATAGCTATCACATATGTATTTTTAAAAATTTTTTTAATTTAGTATGTATTATTAACATGTTCTCCATCACTTTCTTAAATTAAGAAAAAAAAGAGGAAAAAATACAGTAAACCTCATTTGTAGAGCTTGCCAGCTCCTGTGGTGTAAATCTTAGTGTTAAGATAATAATAACCATCAAGTGTTAATTCCTAAACAGAAAGATTGATGTGGACATTTATCTGTCATGCTCAGTACCACAACCCCAGAATTTTGTGCGATTCATAGTGCATGGTAGATGGTTCCTAGACAGTTGTTGTAAGAATGAAAAAATCTTTCCTACTCTGAAGTAAAGAGAAAACTGAAGCTCTCAACTTTGGCTAAATATTTTATTAAAATTACTTGGCTTTGGAGTTGTTATGAGTTGAATGGTATCCTGATTCCTTTATGTCAGAATATGACCTTGTTTGAAAATTGGGTTGTTTTATTTTCCCATTAGTTAACTTAAACAAAGTCATACTGGACTGGGGTAGGTCCTGATTCTAATCCCTTATTAGTGGTGTTTTTTTT
>NW_006410598.1:6264-10495 GCF_000296735.1 Chrysochloris asiatica | reverse complement strand
ATGGTTTGAATGGGGAAAAGGGGGGAAATAATGTTAAGATGCTTGGTTGTCTTTTGAATCTTGGTTTCCCTGGCATACCACTATAAAATAGACACTGGAAGGGAAGAGAAAGGAATAGCCAGAAATATCATCATAGAAAGCTTATAAGTCCATCTTCTGCCTATAACTGACTGGAATACCTAAAATGGAGCTACAACGTGCCCAGTGAATGAGGCTTCCTGCAGAGCCTCTCCATTACACAAGACCATAGGTGGAATCCTGAACAGCAGCCAGAATCTTCTGAGGGAAATTTTTCACTTGAAATTACAAGCAGACCAGCCTGGAGCGGCCAGAAGAACAGAAGATACTTCCTGAAAGAAAGACTGACAGGAAAAATACAAAACAATATAGACAGATCAACTGATTACTATAAGAACAAATGAGTGGCTCACCCAGGAGACATCAAGGCAAGGGGTCGGATCCCCCTCAAGGCAAATCCCCTTCTAAGACTAAAACTGTAGCAATTAAGCTGTGAGCTAAGCCCTACAGTGTTCAATAGACTCCTATGAACCTGGGTGGAGACCTGGTTGACCAGCAGTGTGGCAAGTCCAGGGGACTTTTGGACCCAGAGTTAGCGATATAGCCACAGAGGACTAGAGTGGAGAGTGAAGCATCTAGCTGATAAGAAGAGAGGGCACATGCATAAGTACACCCACACTTGCAGATAATATCCACTTGACCTGGCTTCAACAACTGGATGATCAGAGCTCAAACAGAAGAAGAAAGAAGAGGGAAAAAAGAATAATCTGATACAATTTGATGAACTTGACATATACCTATGAAAGCAGTAGCTCAAAAGAGGGAACAAATCTTCACAGTGAGGATCATTCCCACCCCCTCCGCACATAGAGAGGACAGGGATGGGCAACTTGGACATTGGCTACCCAGAATGTGGGGGCTATAGAGGCAAGGAGTGATTGGTTTACAAGCTTTCAAGAGGGAACCTAGTTGCAGAGAGCATGGAGGAAGGTAGACTCTCCACTGAGTAGTATCCATTCTGTATAGTTGGTGCTGATGTAAGGAGATGCAGATAGGTCTCTTGTGATATAATAGCGAATAATTGTTATCTGGACTGATTGTAAGGGCTATAAATGTAAAGGTAGACATTTTGTGGCAAAGGGAGGGGAGTGATTAACTTTGCAGTCTAGGAGTGGAGGTCTCTGGGACCATCAAAGGAGAAAAGCAGAGAATGGGATCCTACCTAGAGAAGAAATGATGCCTGGAATGGAGGCAGAGACGATGACGTGGGAGATGGAGCGACTGGGGACTTTGCACCCCGAGAGGAAGAGGGGTGGTGCGTGGACGACGGGGGTGGGGCAGGCTTGCAGGGTATACCCTTTGGTTGGTGGATGATGCATGGAGGGGATTGTAACCATGGCAAGGAAACGATATACGTCAAGATCAATGTGAAGCTATTGTCCTCCCATTAAACTATCACATAATTCACAATAAAGCATTTAAATAAATAAATAAAAATTTAAGTTGACCTTTGTTGTTGTTGTTGTTGTTGTTAAGTGCCGTCAAATCGGTTCCGACCCATGGCGACCTTGTACAGGGTTTCCGAGGGTGTAAATCTTTATGGGAGTAGAAAGCCTCATCTTTCTCTGGCATAGCAGCTGGTAGTTTCGAACCGCTGACCTTAAGGTTCGCAGCCCGATTCGTAACCACTACACTACCAGAGCTCCTTAGTGGGGGAAAAAAAGAGGGCAGACACCGAAACAGATTCACAGACCCAGTGGGAAGACAGCACATGAGGATCTGTCTATAAGCCAAAAGATGGCAGGAAATGCTTGAGGCTATTGACTGAAACCAGGAAGGAGTCCATGCTAGAGATGAAGACGGCGAGCACTGGTGATACTCTGACTTTGGACTACTAGCTTCCAGAAAAATCCCATTGCTGAAGAGTTGATTCCCACTTATACTAACCCTATAGAACTGCCCCATAGGGTTACCATGGCTGTTATCTTTATAAAAGCAAGCCCCACATCTTTCTCCCACAGAACTACTGGTAGGTTTGAACTGCCAACCTCTTGGTTAACAGTTGAGTGCTTAAGCACTTCATCTCCAGTGCTTCCAGAACTATGAGAAAATGTCTTGTTTTTCAAAGCCACCCACTTTGTGACATTTTGTTACAGCACCAGAAGAAAACTAGGAAAGCGTGTTTCTTTTTGCTTCCTCCTCCACCAAACTGTGGAGTTGAATAGGGATGTTAACAAGGTACATACAATTCAGGATCTGAAACAACTCAGAATATAGCAATTCTTCAGTCAGGAATGCCTCTTAACCTACCACAGTCTCCCCTCTCTAGTTCTCCACTTGTCAGCCATTCAACCCCTTGGTCTCTGCCTTGGGGTCTAGGTTGGGAAGCCCACTGCCTTGTCTGCCCATGCCACTGTCTCTACTATTACCTTTGCCTCTTCCAACCCTTCTTCATTCAGGAGCCTTGATCTCAACCTCTGCTCATGGATCTTCTCTCTTAATTGTCTTGAGAGCCTCTGTTCCTATTTCACAGATGGCTTCTTTTAAACCTAGCAAGATGACAAAACTAACCAGTCACCATGGTAGATTGCATGGTCCCATTCAATCATTTGGAGTTCTGATGTGGCACTGTGGGTTAATGTGCTGGACTGCAAAGTCAGCTTGAACCACAAAGTTGGCGGTTCAAGCACACTAGCACCTCCTCAGAAATCTATACTGGGTTGCTTTGGGTCAAAACTGATTCAATGACACCTAACAACAATGCAACATATTCGTTCATTTGGTGGGAGTTACAAAGACCATGGCTAGAAAAAACATATTAAGTAAATTCACTGTGCCACACACAGGCATGGTATTCAAAGGAGCTGGCCAGTCAAAAAGCCTATCAAATGTTTATATACTGCATGCTGAAGAATGCTTTGATACTGGAAAGATAAAATGGGGAAAGGGGACGAAAGAAAAGGTAAAAATGATTTTCCTGTTCCTTTTCATTTCTGCAGAGAACGTAATTTGTGACTGACTTTAGACTGTCCCAAGAGAGGCTGGAGGGTGCCTTCCAGCACCTTTTCCCTTCCTTGATTAAAAACAGGAAGGACTAAGAGAAACAAGTTCAAATGTCTAAATTATATTCCTGCTACTTAGCTCAGTAGTCACTTTTTGCTGAACCTGGTCTCTTGTAATGAAGAGACTACTCATCCGTTCTAAACCAGTCTTCTTCCAATTCATATTCTTATCAATTAAAATTTTTCTTTTATCCTGACCATCTTTATTCTGCTCTTGAGTGAATATTTCCTGTCAAGCCTTTTCTTAAATGTCACTTTCCTGGTAAGGTCACCATATTTAGAGTCCCCTCCCCACATCACTATAATCTCTACCTTTGTTCCTTTTGTTGGATGCCATTGAGTCTGTTCTGATTCAAATTGACCCCTTGTGACAGAGTAGAAGTTCCCCATAAGGGTTTCTAGGCTATAGTCTTTTAGGGAGCAGCTAGTTAAGTCTTCCTCTGACAGTGCAACTGGGTGGGGTTGAATCATCAACCTTCTGGTTAGCCATTACCACCAAGGCACAGTATAACACTTTTGTTGTTATTAAGTGCCACTGAGTTCGTTTTAAGTCATAGCAACCCTGTATAGGGCTTCTGAGGAGTGCCTGGTGAGTTTGAACCGTCAGCCTTGAGTTCAAATTGGTCTCCTTGTGGTCCAGTGCATTAGCCTGCAGTGCCACACCAAGACTCCTACAACAGCACTCAATATATGCATCCACATGTTTATTTGTTTGTCTGCTTCCTCCTACAGAATGTAAGCCCCATAAGGAAAGGGAGTTTTAATTTAGTTTGTTTGTTTGTTTATTTTCCTATTACTTTACTGCTACACCTCCATTTCTCAATCAATATCTGTGAAGTAAATGAACAAGTTAATTGAGTACCTACTTTGAGTCCTGAACTACCCTAGGAGATAGTGACAAACAAGCCAGACATAATTGTTACCTTCAAAATTTATAACATCTAGAAAGGCTATTAAACATCATACAAATAATTGGTTATAATTTTACGTATCCTGAAGGAAAAACAAAACAAAACAAAGTTATTACCTAGTCTTGAGATCATGGAAGCACTAATTTTAAAAAACAACATTTTCTAAGGGAAAGAACCCATACTAAAAGGGGGTGGGGGGATTCTTTGTTAATTATTGGGATGTTGGGGGTGGGTGAAGGG
>NW_006410598.1:2976-4564 GCF_000296735.1 Chrysochloris asiatica | reverse complement strand
AAAAAAAAAAAAACATTTTTAAAAAACTGAGACCTGAGGAATGTTAGTCATATATAACAAAACATCAAGAATAATATCAACAGAAAGCTATGGCTAACTATTCAAGAACTCTGGGAGCATAATAACCTTGAACAGAGTTACTTACTACAAGACCCAGCCAATCAAAAATAAGCAAAATTTTAAATTTAGGAATAAAGAAGATATGGCGGAAGAAGTAGTCATGAGCATTGAATTTATTTAGATAAAGGACTAAGGAGAAATATAGTGGGTGATACAACTGTGGACCAGAATCAAAATGTTGTAACAACATAAAAATAGATATATGACCACAAATATCAGGAGAAATCATAGGAAGAACTGTACATGCTTATTTCCTGTAGCAAGAGAATGACTAGATCCTGTTAATACCAAAATGTTGTTGTTAAGTGCCGTTGGTTCCAAATAGCTACCCTTTATAGAATTCCCAGGGCTTAAATCTTCACAACAGCAGAAAGCCTCATCTTTCTCCTTGTGGTTCACAGTCCAGTGCTTATCATATGGAGCCACTTCCAAAATTAATGTAGGTACTTAAAAAATGAAAATTGGTTTTATTATTATTGACGTTGGAGAGTTCTTTATATTTGTATATCCTGGATTGTTGTTGTTAAGCAAGTTCTTTATCAGATATATGCTTTATAACTATTTTCTCCTAGTCTGTGGCTTGTCTTTTTATTGTCTTAACAATAACCTTGAAAGAGCAGAAGGCTTAATTTATGATAAAGTCCAATTTGTGACTGTAAAATAGCCAATTTGAAAACAATCCTACTGTTCATCATCAGGTAAACGACAAATTGCGATATATACATACATTGGAACATTATATAGCAATAAAAATTAAAGAACTATCATTATATAAAACATAGATGTGTATATTTTGAAATATACAAAATAATTTTGCTAAATTAAACCAGCCATAACAAGGAGTATATAACATATACTATGTGACTTCATTTATATAAAGTTCTGAAAAACCAGAGCTCAGTAGGATAAGGATTCGACCTCAACGTTGGCTTGAACCACAGATCAGCATTTTAAACTCACCAGTTGCTCCTCAAAAACATTTACAAGGTTGTTATGCGTTGGGGCTGACTCCATACCATATAACAACCACCACCACCTACAGTGATAGAAAGCATATCAGTATTTGTCTGGGGAAGAGGAGAAGGGAAGGTAGAGGACAGACTTGCAAAGGTACACCAGGAAGGTACTTTAGGGGTGATAAGTATGTTCCCTCTCTTAATTGTGGTGATGGTTTCACAGGGTGTACATATACAGTACTAATGAAATTTTACATTTTAAATGTCTGCAGAATATTGTATATCAATTAAATATGACACTGTGGGATAAGCAGTGAACTGTTGACTACAAGGTTGGCGTTTCAAACCTACCAGCCATTCCTTATAAACCCTATGAAGGTTCGCTATGAGTCAGAACTGATTCAAAGCACTTAACAACAACATAGTTGTTATTCAGATGCATTCATGTGAGGAGTCAGATGGATTCAAGCTGAAATCCAACAAGGACATGAAGCAAACGATATCATTGCTGA
>NW_006410598.1:1621-2060 GCF_000296735.1 Chrysochloris asiatica | reverse complement strand
GCCAACTGATTGGAAGAGATCCATATTTGTGCTCATTCCAAAGACAGCTGACCCAAGGGAATGCGGAAATCATTGTATAATCTCTTTGATATCCCATGCAAGTAAAGTTTTACTAAAGATAATACAGAAATGTCTGCAAGCATACATTGACAGAGAACTTGCAGAGGTTCAAGTCAGATTCAGAAGAGGCCATGGAATGGGGGGTATCATTGCTGATGTCCAATGGATCTTGGCTGAAAGCAGAGACTATCGGAAAGGTGTTTACCTGTGCTTTATTGACTATGCAAAGGCTTTCAATTGTGTGGATCATGACAAACTATGGACAACATTGCAAAAAATGAGTATTCGGGAACACTTAATTGGACTCATGAGGAATCTGTACCTGGACCAAGAGGCAGTTGTACAAACAGAACACAAAAACACTGAATGTTTTAAAATT
>NW_006410598.1:0-1271 GCF_000296735.1 Chrysochloris asiatica | reverse complement strand
AGTGCACCTGACCCAAGCCATGGTATTTTCAATAATCTCATATGTATGCAAAAGCTGGACAGTGAATAAGGAAGACTATAGAAGAACTGATGCTTTTGAGTTATGGTGTTGGAGGAGAATATTTGAAAGTGCCACGGGCTGCCAAAAGAACCAATAGATCCATTTTGGAAGAAGTCCAGTCAGAGTGCTCCTTTGATTCCAAGATGGCCAAACTTCATCTCTCATACTTCGGACATATTGTCAGGAGGGACCAGTCGTTGGAGAAGGATATCATGTTTGGTAAGGTGGAGGGTCAGAGAAAAAGAGGAAGACCCCCCAATGAAATGGATTGGCCAAGTGGAAGCATCAATGGACTCAAGCGTGGCAACAGTAGTGAGATTGGCTCAGGATTGAGCAGTGTTTCATTCTGCTGTGCACAAGGTCGCTATGAGTCAGTACTGACTTGATAGCACCTAACAACGACAACAACAAATACAGAAATGACTGCAAGCATACATTGACAGAGAACTTTCAGAATTTCAAGTCAGGTTCAGAAGAGGCTGTGGAAAGAGGGATTGTTTTTTACTTAGATGGTTTTTGGTTGAAAACAAAGAATCCCAGAAAGATGTTTACCTGTGCTTTACTGACTATGCAAAGGCTTTCAATTGTGTGGATCATGACGAGCTATGGAAAACATTGCAAAGTATGAGTATTCCTGAACATTTAATTGTGCTCATGAGGAACTTGCACATAGACCAAGAGGCAGTTGTTTGAACAGAACATGGGAACACTGAATAGTTTAAAATTAGAAAAGGTGTGTGACGGGGTTCTATTCTTTCACCATACTTATTAAATCTGTATGCTGAGCAAGTAATCTGAGAAGCTGGGTTATATGAAGAAAAATGTGGCATCAGGATTGGAGGAAGACTTATAAACAACCTGTGATATGCAGAGGATACAACTTTACTTGCTGAAAATGAAGAGGATGTAAAATACTTACTGATTAAGATTAAACACCACAGCTTTGGTATGGATTACATCTCATTGTAAACAAAAATCCTCACCACTTGACCAATAAACAACATTTTTATCAATGGAGAAAAAAATTGAAGTTGTCAAGGACTTCATTCTTCTTGGATCCACCATCAACACTCATGGAAGCATTAGTCAAGAAATCAAATGATGTATTGCATTAGGCAAATCTGCTGCACAAAACCTTTTAAAGTGTTGAAGAGCAAAGATATCAGCTTGAGGACTAAGGTGAGCCTGATCCAAGCCATGGTATTTTCAAT
>NW_006410597.1:12674-14385 GCF_000296735.1 Chrysochloris asiatica | reverse complement strand
TTATCTTGAATTCCAGAAAGAATAATGAGGTTTTACTATAAAAGCACAAAAACAAACATTTCAAATGATAAGACTTCAGCACTTTGGAAAGCTACTGTACATTGTAACTGTGAGCAGATGTTACCATGGCTGGAAGCAGAACCAGGTACAGAATAGGAGACCTCTATCTATAATATTATATCAGTGGTCCTTTCACTCTTTAGAAAACAAAACTGAAATTTCACAGACCAACAGTAACACCACTGCTGATCAGGAGGCATTATATGTAAAACTTTTCAGGAAAAAGAAAGAAGGGTTTTGAATGCAGTCACAGTGGTGAGCTGCTGAAATTCCATTAGGTTTCAACATCAAGTGTTAGCAGCAAGAGGCTTCAGGTTTCTGAATGGCATGATGAGAGTTACAACAGAGCAAATAAAACCCAAACCAACCACTACATTAACCCTGAGCTTCCACACTCCTCTTTTCTGTGAGCCACTGGTGCGTAGACTCATTACCCAAGAAATGTGGCTTTCATAACAGTCAAATCTCACTGTCCCAAACAGACACTTTATAAAAGGAGGTTTGTTTTTTTGTTTTTTGTTTTTTTTTAAATCATGTATTCAGTAACATTGGAATGATGGAGAGACACACAGATATATGTAAACATCAAGATACTCATTCCACTCCAGATCTGGGTCCAAAGCTCTATAGGCTTTGTCGGGACTATTAGGTAGCCAGGGTCTGATTACACAGTAAAGATACAAGGGCCCAGACGGTCACAGCCAGCCATTAGGAGGCAATCAAGAGATGACTGTACCGAATGTCAGGGACTGGTCAGTAAGGATGGCTTAAATAATTATTCCAACAAGGAAGGTGAAGGAAAAAGAATCTCATTTCATCTTTAGAAACAAGTCACTGAAATTTGATTTCTTGTAAGTTGTTGCCATTTGCTTGGATAAGCTCTTGAAGGTTTTCCATTTTTCTCTACCCAGCTTAAGAACACATTGACTAGAAATCTGTGATAACAATTTAGTAAAGCCTTTTTCCCTTCTTTTCCTCATTATGCCAATGCAAGAACACTTAGAGTTTCCTGTGCAAAATATTTCACATCCATGTCTTCATCTTGGCCTAACTTCTGAAGTACTGGCTTAACTTCCCCCTGCAAAGCATCAGTGTCTAGAATTGGTCCAATTTTCTGTAGAGATTTGGCTACATTGAAGCGAGCATTTGCTATTTGGTCTCCTGCCACTTTTAATACAATGGGCAACATTTGCTTAGTGGTTATTTCCTGACCACAGGCTTCAGACAGGGAATTAATGCAGAATAATGTGGTCATTCTATGCAAGTGATTAGGATCATTTGCCATTACTAACACTTTGGGAACAATGGTGTTCTGGGCCCACTCTGTACCAAACTTCTGAACAAGTTTCGTGAGGTTGTTTGTGGCAGCTTCTCGGATAGCATATGCATGGTCCACAAGCCAGGCTATACATAAAGAATTTTATTGGAACATGGGATGTACAAAGTTTGACTCTAGGAAAATTGTTGTTGTTAGGTGCCATCGAGTTGGTACTGATTCATAATGACCATCTTGGCACATATTGGCACATTTTGGCACAGCAGAATGAAACACTGCCCGATCCTGGGCCAACTCACTACTGTTGCCACACTTGAGTCCATCGATGCTATCACTTGGCCAATCCATCTCATTGGGGGTCTTCCTCTTTTTCTC